>NW_027476842.1:0-130931 GCF_051020955.1 Megalopta genalis
ACTTCGCACTGACTTGCAGCTAAATAATATGTTTCTCATGGAATTGAAGCTACCTCGTTTGTTCCTCCAGCTTTTGAAGCTATATCATTTATATCGGAAGTATTTGAAGCTAAATCATATATGTCGTATGTATTTGAGGTTGAACCTTCTACATCGCATTGATTTGAAGCTAAATCTAGTGAATCGCACGGATTTGAAGCTAAACCTTCTACATCTTATTGATTTGAAGCTAAATCATTTGTTTCGCATGGATTTGAAGCTAAGCCTTCTACATCGCATTGATTTGAAGCTAAATAATTTGTTACGCATGGAATTGAAGCTACCTCGTTTGTTCCTCCAGCTTTTGAAGCTATATCACTTATATCGCAAGTATTTGAAGCTAAATCATATGTGTCGTATGGATTTGAAGCTGAACCTTCTACGTAGCATTGATTTGGAGCTAAATCTAGTGTATCGCATGGATTTGAAGCTAAACCTTCTACGTCGCATTGATTTGAAGCTAAATAATTTGTTTCGCATGGATTTGAAGCTAAGCCTTCTACATCGCATTGATTTGAAGCTAAATAATTTGTTACGCATGGAATTGAAGCTACCTCGTTTGTTCCTCCAGCTTTTGAAGCTATATCACTTATATCGCAAGTATTTGAAGCTAAATCATTTGTTTCGCATGGATCTGAAGCTAACTCGTTTGTTTCGCATGCAGTTGTAGCTAAATAGTGTATGTCACAAGTATTTGTAGCTAAACCATTTGTTTCGCATGGATTTGAAGCTAAGCCATCTACTTCGCATTGATTTGAAGCTAAATCATTTGTTTCTCATGGAATTGAAGCTACCTCGTTTGTTCCTCCAGCTTTTGAAGCTATATCATTTATATCGGAAGTATTTGAAGCTAAATCATATATGTCGTATGTATTTGAGGCTGAACCTTCTACATCGCATTGATTTGAAGCTAAATCTAGTGAATCGCACGGATTTGAAGCTAAACCTTCTACATCGCATTGATTTGCAGCTAAATCATGTGTGTCGCATGGATTTGAAGCTAACTCGTTCGTTTCGCCTGCAGTTGAATCTACATCACTTATATCACAAGTATTTGAAGCTGAATCATGTGTATCGCGTGGATTTGGAAGCTAACTCGTTTGATTAGTCTGCATTTGAAGCTATATCACTTTTACCCCAAGTGTTTGAAGCTAAATCATTTGTTTCGCATAGATTTGAAGCTAAACCTTATACATCGCATGGATTTGAAGCTAAATCATGTGTTTCGCATGGATTTGAAGCTAACTCGTTTGTTTCGCTTGCAGTTGAATCTAAATCATGTCTTTCACAAGTATTTGAAGATGAACCATTTGAATCGCATGGATTTGAACCTGATCCTTCTACTTCGCACTGATTTGCAGCTGAAGAATGTGTTTCGCATGGATTTGAAGCTAAACATTCTACATCCCATGGATTAGAAGCTAAATCATGTGTTTGGCATGGATTTGAAGCTAAACCTTCTACATCGCATTGATTTGCAGCTGAATCACGTGTATCGCATGCATTTGAAGCTAACTCTTTCGTTTCGCCTGTATTTGAAGCTATATCACTTATATCGCAAGTATTTGAATCTGAATCATTCGTTTCGCATGAATTTAAAGCTAAGCCTTCTACTTCGTATTGATTTGAAGCTAAATCATGTGTTTCGCATGGATTTGAAGCTAACTCGTTTCTTTCGCATGCAGTTGTACATAAATAATGTATATCACAAGTATTTGTAGCTAAACAATTTGTTTCGCATGGATTTGAAGCTAAACCTTCTACTTCGTATTGATTCGAAGACGAATCATGTGTTTCGCATGGATTTAAAGCTAAACCGTCTACATCGCATTGATTTGAAGCTAAATCATTTGTTTCGCATGGATTTGAAGCTAACTCGTTTGTTTCGCATTCATTTGAAGCTATATCACTTATATCGCTTGAATCTGATGCTAAATCATTTGTGTCGCATGGATTTGAATCTAAACCTTCTACATCGCATTGATTTGAAGCTAAACCTTCTACATCTTATTGATTTGAAGCTAAATCATTTGTTTCGCATGGATCTGAAGCTAACTCGTTTGTTTCGCATGCAGTTGTAGCTAAATAGTGTATGTCACAAGTATTTGTAGCTAAACCATTTGTTTCGCATGGATTTGAAGCTAAGCCATCTACTTCGCATTGATTTGAAGCTAAATCATTTGTTTCTCATGGAATTGAAGCTACCTCGTTTGTTTCCCCTGCATTTGAAGCTATATCAATTATATCGCAAGTATCTGATGCTAAATCATTTGTTTCGCTTGGACTTGAAGCTAAACCTTCTACATAGCATTGATTTGAAGCTTAATCATGTGTTTGGCATGGATTTGAAGCTAAACCTGCTACATCGCATTGATTTGCAGCTGAATCACGTGTTTCGCATGCATTTGAAGCTAACTCTTTCGTTTCGCCTGTATTTGAAGCTATATCACTTATATCGCAAGTATTTGAAGCTGAATCCTCCGTTTCGCATGAATTTAAAGCTAAGCCTTCTACTTCGTATTGATTTGAAGCTAAATCATGTGTTTCGCATGGATTTGAAGCTAACTCGTTTGTTTCGCATTCAGTTGAAGCTAAATCATGTCTTTCACAAGTATTTGAAGATGAACCATTTGAATCGCATGGATTTGAACCTGAGCCTCCTACTTCGCACTGATTTGCTGCTAAATAATATGTTTCGCATGGATTTGAAGCTAACTCGTTTGTTTCGCATGCAGTTGTAGCTAAATAATGTATATCAAAAGTATTTGTAGCTAAACCATTTGTTTCGCATGGATTTGAAGCTAAGCCATCTACTTCGCATTGGTTTGAAGCTAAATCATTTGTTTCTCATGGAATTGAAGCTACCTCGTTTGTTCCTCCAGCTTTTGAAGCTATATCATTTATATCGGAAGTATTTGAAGCTAAATCATATATGTCGTATGTATTTGAGGCTGAACCTCCTAAATCGCATTGATTTGAAGCTAAATCTAGTGTATCGCACGGATTTGAAGCTAAACCTTCTACATCGCATTGATTTGCAGCTAAATCATGTGTGTCGCATGGATTTGAAGCTAACTCGTTCGTTTCGCCTGCAGTTGAATCTACATCACTTATATCACAAGTATTTGAAGCTGAATCATGTGTATCGCGTGGATTTTGAAGCTAACTCGTTTGATTAGTCTGCATTTGAAGCTATATCACTTATACCCCAAGTGTTTGTAGCTAAATCATTTGTTTCGCATGGATTTGAAGCTAAACCTTATACATCGCATTGATTTGAAGCTAAATCATGTGTTTCGCATGGATCTGAAGCTAACTCGTTTGTTTCGGATGCAGTTGTAGCTAAATAATGTATGTCACAAGTATTTGTAGCTAAACCATTTGTTTCGAATGGATTTGAAGCTAAGCCATCTACTTCGCATTGATTTGAAGCTAAATCATTTGTTTCTCATGGAATTGAAGCTACCTCGTTTGTTCCTCCAGCTTTTGAAGCTATATCATTTATATCGGAAGTATTGGAAGCTAAATCATATATGTCGTATGTATTTGAGGCTGAACCTTCTACATCGCATTGATTTGAAGCTAAATCTAGTGAATCGCATGGATTTGAAGCTAAACCTTCTACATCGCATTGATTTGCAGCTGAATCACGTGTTGCGCATGCATTTGAAGCTAACTCTTTCGTTTCGCCTGTATTTGAAGCTATATCACTTATATCGCAAGTATTTGAAGCTGAATCTTTCGTTTCGCATGAATTTAAAGCTAAGCCTTCTACTTCGTATTGATTTGAAGCTAAATCATGTGTTTCGCATGGTATTGAAGCTACCTCGTTTGTTCCTCCTGCTTTTGAAGCTACATCACTTATATCGCATGGATTTGAAGCTGAACCTACTACATTGCATTGATTTGAAGCTAAATATTGTGTATCGCATGGATTTGAAGCTAACTCGTTCGTTGCGCATGCAGTTAAATATAAATAACCTATATCACAAGTATTTGAAGCTAAACCATTTGTTCCGCATTGATTTGAAGCTAAGTCTTCTACTTCCCAGTAATTGGAAGCTAACACACGTGTTTCGCATGGATTTGAAGCTAAGCCTACTACTTCGCATTGAATTGAAGCTAAATCATTTGTTTCGCATGGAATTGAAGCTACCTCGTTTTTTCCTTCTGCTTTTGAAGCTATATCACTTATATCGCTTGAATCTGATGCTAAATCATTTGTGTCGCATGGATTTGAATCTAAACCTTCTACATCGCATTGATTTGAAGCTAAACCTTCTACATCTTATTGATTTGAAGCTAAATCATGTGTTTCGCATAGAGTTGAAGCTAACTCGTTTGTTTCGTCAATATTTGAAGCTATATCACTTATATCGCACGCATCTGAAGCAAAATCATTTGTTTCCCATGGATTTGAAGCTAAACCATCTACATCGCAGTGATTTGAAGCTAAATCATTTGTTTCGCATGGATTTTAAGCTAACTCATTTTTCTCTCCTGCATTTGATGCTATATCACTTATATCGCAAGTATCTGAACCAAAATCATTGGTTTCGCGTGGATTTGTAGCTAAACCTTCTACATCGCATTGATTTGCAGCTGAATCACGTGTTTCGCTTGCATTTGAAGCTAACTCTTTCGTTTCGCCAGTATTTGAAGCTATATCACTTATACCCCAAGTGTTTGAAGCTAAATCATTTGTTTCGCATGGATTTGAAGCTAAACCTTATACATCGCATTGATTTGAAGCTAAGTCATGTGTTTCGCATGGATCTGAAGCTAACTTGTTTGTTTCGCATGCAGTTGTAGCTAAATAATGTATGTCACAAGTATTTGAAGCTAAACCATTTGTTTCGAATGGATTTGAAGCTAAGCCATCTACTTCGCATTGATTTGAAGCTAAATCATTTGTTTAGCATGGAATTGAAGCTACCCCGTTTGTTCCTCCAGCTTTTGAAGCTATATCATTTATATCGGAAGTATTTGAAGCTAAATCATATGTGTCGTATGTATTTGAAGCTGTACCTTCTACATCGCATTGATTTGAAGCTAAATCTAGTGTATCGCATGAATTTGAAGCTAAGCCTTCTACTTCGTATTTATTTGAAGCTAAATCATGCGTTTCGCATGGATTTGAAGCTAACTCGTTTGTTTCGCATGGGTTTTGATGCTAAGCCTCCTAGAACGCACTGATTTGTAGCTAAATCATGTCTTTCGCATGGATTTGAAGCTAACTCGTTTTTTCCGCATGCATTTGAAGCTATATCATGTATATCACAAGTATTTGAAGCTAAATCATTTGATTGTTATGGATTTGAAGCTAAGCCTTCTACTTCGCATTAATTGGAAGCTAAATCACTTGTTTTGCATGGATTTGAATCTAAACCTTCTACATCGCATGGATTTCAAGCTAAATCATGTGTTTCGCATGGATTTGAAGCTAACTCGTTAGTTTCGCTTGCAGTTGAATCTAAATCATGTCTTTCACAAGTATTTGAAGAAGAATCATTTGAATCGCATGGATTTGAACCTGATCCTTCTACTTCGCACTGATTTGCAGCTGAAGAATGTGTTTCGCATGGATTTGAAGCTAACTCGTTTGTTTCGCTTGCAGTTGAATCTAAATCATGTCTTTCACAAGTATTTGAAGAAGAACCATTTGAATCGCATGGATTTGAACCTGATCCTTCTACTTCGCACTGATTTGCAGCTGAAGAATGTGTTTCGCATGGATTTGAAGCTAAACCTTCTACATCCCATGGATTAGAAGCTAAATCATGTGTTTGGCATGGATTTGAAGCTAAACCTTCTACATCGCATTGATTTGCAGCTGAATCACGTGTATCGCATGCATTTGAATCTAACTCTTTCGTTTCGCCTGTATTTGAAGCTATATCACTTATATCGCAAGTATTTGAATCTGAATCTTTCGTTTCTAATGAATTTAAAGCTAAGCCTTCTACTTCGTATTGATTTGAAGCTAAATCATGTGTTTCGCATGGATTTGAAGCTAACTCGTTTGTTTCGCATGGGTTTTGATGCTAAGCCTCCTAGAACGCACTGATTTGATGCTAAATCATGTTTTTCGCATGGATTTGAATCTAACTCGTTTTTTCCGCCTGCATTTGAAGCTATACCATGTATATCACAAGTATTTGAAGCTAAATCATTTGATTCGCATGGATTTGAAGCTAAGCCTTCTACATCGCATTGATTTGAAGCTAAATCATGAGTTTCGCATGGATTTGAAGCTAACTCGTTTGTTTCGCATGCAGTTGAAGCTAAATAATGTATATCACAAGTATTTGTAGCTCAACCATTTGTTTCGCATGGATTTGAAGCTAAACATTCTACATCGCATTGATTTGCTGCTAAATCATGTGTTTCGCATGGATTTGAAGCTAACTCGTTTGTTCCGCCTGCATTTGAAGCTATATCATGTATATCACAAGTATTTGAAGCTAAATCATTTGATTCGCATGGAATTGAAGCAAAACCTTCTACATCGCATTGATTTCAAGCTAAATCATGTGTTTCGCATGGATTTGAAGCTAACTCGTTTGTTTCGCACGCAGTTGAAGCTAAATCATGTCTTTCACAAGTATTTGAAGATGAACCATTTGAATCGCATGGATTTGAACCTGAGCCTCCTACATAGCACTGATTTGCAGCTAAATAATATGTTTCGCATGGATTTGAAGCTAAACCTTCTACATCCCATGGATTTGAAGCTAAGTCATGTGTTTGGCATGGATTTGAAGCTAAATCTTCTACATCGCATTGATTTGCAGCTGAATCATGTGTCTCGCATGGATTTGAAGCTAACTCGTTCGTTTCGCCTGTATTTGAAGCTATATCACTTATATCGCAAGTATTTGAAGCTGAATCTTTCGTTTCGCATGAATTTGAAGCTAAGCCTTCTACTTCGAATTTATTTGAAGCTAAACCATGTGTTTCGCATGGATTTGAAGCTAACTCGTTTGTTTTGCATGGGTTTTGATGCTAAGCCTCCTAGAAGGCACTGATTTGAAGCTAAATCATGTCTTTCGCATGGATTTGAAGCTAACTCGTTTGTTTCGCATGCAGTTGTAGCTAAATAATGTATATCACAAGTATTTGTAGCTAAACCATTTGTTTCGCATGGATTTGAAGCTAAGCCATCTACTTCGCATTGATCTGAAGCTAAATCATTTGTTTCGCATGTAATTGAAGCTACCTCGTTTGTTCCTCCAGCTTTTGAAGCTATATCATTTATATCGGAAGTATTTGAAGCTAAATAATATGTGTCGTATGTATTTGAAGCTGAACCTTCTACATCGCATTGATTTGAAGCTAAATCTAGTGTATCGCACGGATTTGAAGCTAAACTTTCTTCATCGCATTGATTTGCAGCTAAATCATGTGTTTCGCATGGATTTGAAGCTCACTCGTTCGTTTCGCCTGCAGTTGAATCTACATCACTTATATCGCAAGTATTTGAAGCTGAATCATGTGTATCGCGTGGATTTTGAAGCTAACTCGTTTGATTAGTCTGCATTTGAAGCTATATCACTTATACCCCAAGTGTTTGAAGCTAAATCAGTTGTTTCGCATGGATTTGAAGCTAATCCTTATACATCGCATTGATTTGAAGCTAAATCATGTGTTTCGCATTGATTTGAAGCTAATCATTTGTTTCGCATGTAATTGAAGCTACCTCGTTTGTTCCTCCAGCTTTTGAAGTTATATCATTTATATCGGAAGTATTTGAAGCTAAATAATATGTGTCGTATGTATTTGAAGCTGGACCTTCTACATCGCATTGATTTGAAGCTAAATCTAGTGTATCGCATGGTTTTGAAGCTAAGCCATCTACTTCGCATTGATTTGAAACTAAATCATTTGTTTCGCATGGATTTGAAGCTAACTCGTTTGTTCCGCCTGCATTTGAAGCTATATCATGTATATCACAAGTATTTGAAGCTAAATCATTTGATTCGCATGGATTTGAAGCTAAACCTTCTACATCGCATTGATTTGAAGCTAAATCATGTGTTTCGCATGGATTTGAAGCTAACTCGTTTGTTCCGCCTGCATTTGAAGCTATATCACGTATATCACAAGTATTTGAAGCTAAATCATTTGATTCGCATGGATTTGAAGCTAAACCTACTACATCGCATTGATTTGAAGCTAAATCTAGTGTATCGCATGGTTTTGAAGCTAACTTGTTTGTTTCGCATGCAGTTGTAGCTAAATAATGTATATCACAAGTATTTGTAGCTAAACCATTTGTTTCGCATGGATTTGAAGCTAAGCCATCTACTTCGCATTGATTTGAAGCTAAATCATTTGTTTCGCATGGATTTGAAGCTAACTCGTTTGTTCCGCCTGCATTTGAAGCTATATCATGTATATCACAAGTATTTGAAGCTAAATCATTTGTTTCGCATGGATTTGAAAGTAAACCTTCTACATCGCACTGATTTGAAGCTAAATCATTTGTTTCGCATGGATTTGAAGGTAACTCATTTGACTCTCCTGCATTTGAAGCTATATCACTTATATCGCAAGTATCTGAAGCAAAATCATTGGTTTCGGGGGGATTTGAAGCTAAACCTTCTACATCGCATTGATTTAAGCTAAATCATGTGTATCGCATGCATTTGAAGCTAACTCGTTTGTTCCGCATGCAGTTCAAGATAAATCATGTTTATCAAAAGTATCTGATTCTAAACTACTTGTTTCGCAAGAATATGAAGCTTAACGATGTGCTTATCATGAATTTGAAGCTAAATCATGTGTTTCGCGTGGATTTGAAGCTAACTCGTTCGTTTCGCATGCAGTTGTAGCTAAATAATTTATATTACAAGTATTTACAGCAAAACCATTTGTTTCGCATGGATTTGAAGCTAAACACTCTACATCGCATTGATTTGAAGCTAAACCTTCTACATTCTATTGATCTGAAGCTAAACCTTCTACCTCTTATTGATTTGAAGCTAAACCTTCTACATCGCATTGATTTGAAGCTGAATCGAGTGTTTCGCATGGATTTGAAGCTAACTCGATTGTTTCACATGCAGTTGTAGCTAAATAATATATATCACAAGTATTTGTAGCTAAACCATTTGTTTCGCATGGATTTGAAGCTAAACCTTCTAATTCGTATTGATTTGCAGCTGAATCATTTGTTTCGCATGGAATTGAAGCTACCTCGTTTGTTCCTCCTGCTTTTGAAGCTATATCACTTATATCGCATGGATTTGAAGCTGAACCTACCACATCGTATTGATTTGAAGCTAAATCATGTGTATCGCATTGATTTGAAGCTAAACCTTATACGTCGCATTGATTTGAAGCTAAATCGTGTGTTTCGCATGGATTTGAAGCTAACTCGTTTGTTTCGCATGCAGTTGTAGCTAAATAATGTATATCACAAGTATTTGTAGCTAAACCATTTGTTTCGCATGGATTTGAAGCTAAGCCATCTACTTCGCATTGATCTGAAGCTAAATCATTTGTTTCGCATGGATTTGAAGCTAACTCGTTTGTTTCGGAAGTATTTGAAGCTAAATCATATGGGTCGTATCTATTTGAAGCTGAACCTTCTACATCGCGTTGATTTGAAGCTAAATCTAGTGTATCGTATGGATTTGAAGCTAAACCTTCTACATCGCATTGATTTGAAGATAAACCTTCTACATCGCATTGATTTGAAGCTTAATCATGTGTTTCGCATGGTTTTGAAGCTACCTCGTTTGTTCCTCCTGCTTTTGAAGCTATATCACTTATATCGCATGGATTTGAAGCTGAACCTACTACATCGTATTGATTTGAAGCTAAATCATGTGTATCACATTGATTTGAAGCTAAACCTTATACATCGCAATGATTTGAAGCTAAATCATGTGTTTCGCATGGATTTGAAGCTAAGCTTCTACATCGCATTGATTTGAAGCTAAATCATGAGTTTCGCATGGATTTGAAGCTAACTCGTTTGTCTCGCATGCAGTTGTAGCTAAATAATGTATATCACAAGTATTTGTAGCTAAACCATTTGTTTCGCATGGATTTGACGCTAAACCTTTTACATCGCATTGATTAGCAGCTAAATCATGTGTTTCGTATGGATTTGAAGCTAACTCGTTCGTTTCGGAAGTATTTGAAGCTAAATCATATGGGTCGTATCTATTTGAAGTTGAACCTTCTACATCGCATTGATTTGAAGCTAAATCTAGTGTATCGTATGGATTTGAAGCTAAACCTTCTACATCGCATTGATTTGAAGCTAAATCATTTGTTTCGCATGGAATTGAAGCTACCTCGTTTGTTCCTCCAGCTTTTGAAGCTATATCATTTATATCGGAAGTATTGAAGCTAAATCATATGTGTCGTATGTATTTGAAGCTGAACCTTCTACATCGCATTGATTTGAAGCTAAATCTAGTGTATCGCATGGATTTGAAGCTAAACCTTCTACATCGCATTGATTTGAAGCTTAATCATGTGTTTCGCATGGTTTTGAAGCTAACTCGTTCGTTTCGCCTGCAGTTGAATCTACATCACTTATATCGCAAGTATTAGAAGCTGAATCATGTGTATCGCGTGGATTTTGAAGCTAACTCGTTTGATTAGACTGCATTTGAAGCTATATCACTTATACACCAAGTGTTTGAAGCTAAATCATTTGCTTCGCATGGATTTGAAGCTAAACCTTCTACATCGCATTGATTTGCAGCTGAATCATGTGTTTGGCATGGATAGAAGCTAACTCTTTCGTTTCGCCTGTATTTGAAGCTAGATCACTTATATCGCAAGTATTTGAAGCTAAATCATGTGTTTCGCTTGGATTTGAAGCTGAACCTTCTACATCGCATTGATTTGAAGCTAAATCGCGTGTTTCTCATGGATATGAAGCCAACTCGTTTGTTTCGCATGCAGTTGCAGCTAAATCATGTTTATCACAAGTATCTGAAGCAAACCCATTTGTTTCGCAAGAATAAGAAGCCAATGCATGTGTTTCGCATGAATTTGAAGCTAAATCCTGTGTTTCGCATGAATTTGAAGCTAAATCATGTGTTTCGCATGAATTTGAAGCTAACTCGACTATTCCGCCTGCATTTGAAGCTATATCACTTATATCGCAAGCATTTGAATCTAAATCATTTGTTTCGGGCGGATTTGAAGCTAAATCTTCTACATCGCATTGATTTGCAGCTGAATCATGTATTTCGCATGAATCTGAAGCTAAATTGTTCATTTCGAATAAATTTGAAGCTAAATCGTTTGTTTAAAACCGCTATTTCGCACGAAATGAAGCAAAATCGTGTGTTTCGCATGATATAGGAGCTAAATCGTATGTTTCGCGTTGATTTAAAGCTAATTCGTGTATTTCGCATGAATCCGAAACTAAATTGTTCATTTCTCACGAATTTGAAGCGAAATCGTGTGTTTCGCATGATATTGAAATTAAATCGTTTGTTGTGTGTGAATTTGAAGCTAATTCGTGTATTTCGCATGCATCTGAAGTTAAATTGTTCAATTTCGCATAAATTTGAAGCTAAATCGTATGTTTAAAACCGCTATTTCGCACGAATTTGAAGCGTAATCGTGTGTTTCGCATGATATTGGAGCTAAATCGTATGTTTCGCGTGAATTTGAAGCTGATTCGTGTATTTCGCATGAAACTGAAGCTAAATTGTTCATTTCGCATAAATGTGAAGCTAAATCGTTTGCTTAAAATCGTTATTTTGCACGAATTTCAATCGAATTCGTGTGTTTCGCATGATATTGGAGCTAAATTGTATGTTTCGCGTCGATTTAAAGCTGATGCGTTTATTTCGTATGATTCTGAAGCTAAATTGTTCATTTCGCATGACTTTGAAGCGAAATCGATTATTTAAAATAGTTATTTTGCACGAATTTGAAGCGAAATCGTGTGTTTCGCATGATAATGAAGCTAAATCGTATGTCTCGCGTGAATTTGAAGCTGATTCGTGTATTTCGCATGAATCTGAAGCTAAATTGTTCATTTCGCATAAATTTGAAGCTAAATCGTTTGTTTAAAATCGCTATTTCTCACGAATTTGAAGCGAAATCGTGTGTTTCGCATGATATTGGAGTTAAATCGTATGTTTCGCGTTGATTTAAAGCTAATTCGTGTATTTCGTATGAATCTGAAGCTAAATTGTTCATTCCGCATGAATTTGAAGCAAAATCGTTTGTTTAAAACCGCTATTTCGCACGAATTTGAAGCGAAATCGTCTGTTTCGCATGATATTGGAGCTAAATCGTATGTTTCGCGTTGATTTAAAGCTAATTCGTGTATTTCGTATGAATCTGAAGCTAAATTGTTCATTTCGCATGAATTTGAAGCAAAATCGATTATTTAAAATCGTTATTTCGCACAAATTTGAAGCGAAATCGTGTGTTTCGCACGATATTGAAGCTAAATCGTATGTTTCGCGTGAATTTGAAGTTGATTCGTGTATTTCGCATGAATCTGAATCTAAATTGTTCATTTCGCATGAATTTGAAGCTAAATAGTTTGTTTAAAATCGTTAATTTGCACGAATTTGAAGCGAAATCGTGTATATCTCATGATATTGAAGCTAAATCGTATGTTTCGCGTTGATTTAAAGTTAATTCGTCTATTTCGCATTAATCTGAAGCTTAATTGTTCATTTCGCATGAATTTGAAGCTAAATCGATTATTTAAAATCGTTATTTCGCACGAATTTGAAGCGAATTCGTGTGTTTCGCATGATATTGAAGCTAAATCGTATGTCTCGCGTGAATTTGAAGCTGATTCGTGTATTTCGCATGAATCTGAATCTAAATTGTTCATTTCGCATGAATTTGAAGCTAAATCGTTTGTTTAAAATCGCTGTTTCGCTCGAATTTGAAGCGAAATCGTGTGTTTCGCATGATATTGGAGCTAAATCGTATGTTTCGCGTTGACTTAAAGCTAATTCGTGTATTTCGTAAGAATCTGAAGCTAAGTTGTTCATTTCGCATGAATTTGAAGCAAAATCGATTATTTAAAATCGTTATTTCGCACGAAACGGAAGCGAAATCGTGTGTTTCGCATGATATTGAAGTTAAATCGTTTGTTTCGTGTGAATTTGAAGCTAATTCGTGTATTTCGCATGAATCTGAAGCTAAATTGTTCATATCGCATGATTTTGAAGCTACATCGTTTTTTAAAATCGTTATTTTGCACGAATTTGAAGCGAAGTAGTGTGTTTCGCATGATATTGGAGCTAAATCGTATGTTTCGCGTGAATTTGAAGGTAATTCGTGTATTTCACATGAATCTGAAGTTAAATTGTTCATTTCGCATGAATTTGATGCTAAATCGTTTGTTTAAAATCGCTATTTCGCACGAATTTAAATCGAAATCGTGTGTTTCGCATGATATTGAAGCTAAATCGTAAGTTTCGCGTGGATTTGAAGGTAATTCGTGTATTTCGCATGAATCTGAAGCTAAATTGTTCATTTCGCATAAATGTGAAGCTAAATCGTTTGTTTAAAATCGTTATTTTGCACGAATTTCAAGCGAAATCGTGTGTTTCTCATGATATTGAAGCTAAATCGTATGTTTCGCGTGAATTTGAAGCTGATTCGTGTATTTCGCATGAATCGGAAGCTAAATTTTTCATTTCGCATAAATTTGAAGCTAAATCGTTTGTTTAAAACCGCTATTTCGCACGAATTTCAAGCGAAATCGTGTGTTTCGCAAGATATTGGAGCTAAATTGTATGTTTCGCATCGATTTAAAGCTGATGCGTTTATTTCGTATGATTCTGAAGCTAAATTGTTCATTTCGCATGACTTTGAAGCAAAATCGATTATTTAAAATCGTTATTTTGCACGAATTTGAAGCGAAATCGTGTGTTTCGCATGATAATGAAGCTAAATTGTATGTTTTGCGTGAATTTGAAGATGATTCGTGTTTTTCGCATGAATCTGAAGCTAAATTGTTCATTTCGCATGAATTTGAAGATAAATCGTTTGTTTAATATCGCTATTTAGCACGAATTTGAAGCCAAATCGTGTGTTTCGCATCATATTGGAGCTAAATCGTATGATTCGTGTGAATTTGAAACTAATTCGTGTATTTCACATGAATCTGAAGTTAAATTGTTCATTTCGCATGAATTTGAAGCTAAATCGTTTGTTTAAAATCGCTATTTCGCACGAATTTAAATCGAAATCGTGTGTTTCGCATGATATTGAAGCTAAATCGTATGTTTCGCGTGAATTTGAAGCTGATTCGTGTATTTCGCATGAATCTGAAGCTAAATAGTTCATTACGCATAAATGTGAAGCTAAATAGGTTGTTTAAAATCGTTAATTTGCACGAATTTGAAGCGAAATCGTGTATATCTCATGATATCGAAGCTAAATCGTATGTTCCGCGTGAATTTGAAGCTGATTCGTGTATTTCGCATGAATCTGAAGCTAAATAGTTCATTTCGCATAAATGTGAAGCTAAATCGTTTGTTTAATATCGTTATTTTTCACGAATTTGAAGCGAAATCGTGTATATCGCATGATAATGAAGCTAAATCGTATGTCTTGCGTGAATTTGAAACTGATTCGTGTATTTCGCATGAATCTAAAGCTAAATTGTTCATTTCGCATAAATTTGAAGCTAAATCGTTTGTTTAAAATCGCTATTTCGCACGAATTTAAATCGAAATCGTGTGTTTCGCATGATATTGAAGCTAAATCGTATGTCTCGCGTTGATTTAAGGCTGATTCGTGTATTTCGCATGAATCTGAAGCTAAATTGTTCATTTCGCATAAATTTGAAGCTAAATCGTTTGTTTAAAACCGCTATTTCGCACGAATTTGAGCGAAATCGTGTGTTTCGCATGATATTGGAGCTAAATCGAATGCTTCCGCGTGAATTTGAAGCAGATTCGTGTATTTCGCATGAATCTGAAACTAACTGTTCATTTCGCATGAATTTGGAGCAAAATCGTTTGTTTAAAATCGTTATTTCGCACCGAATTTGAAGCGAAATCGTGTCTTTCGCATGATATTGGAGCTAAATCGTATGTTTCGCGTTGATTTAAGGCTGATTCGTGTATTTCGCATGAATCTGAAGCTAAATTGTTCATTTCGCATGAATTTGAAGCAAAATCGATTATTTAAAATCGTTATTTCGCACGAATTTGAAGCGAAATCGTGTGTTGCGCATGATATTGAAGCTAAATCGTATGTTTCGCGTTGATTTAAGGCTGATTCGTGTATTTCGCATGAATCTGAAGATAAATTGTTCATTTCGCATAAATTTGAAGCTAAATCGTTTGTTTAAAACCGCTATTTCGCACGAATTTGAAGCGAAATCGTGTATATCTCATGATATTGAAGCTAAATCGTACGTTGCGCGTGAATTTGAAGCTGATTCGTGTATTTCACATGAATCTGAAGTTAAATTGTTCATTTCGCATGAATTTGAAGCTAAATCGTTTGTTTAAAATCGCTATTTCGCACGAATTTAAATCGAAATCGTGTCTTTCGCATGATATTGGAGCTAAATCGTATGTTTCGCGTTGATTTAAGGCTGATTCGTGTATTTCGCATGAATCTGAAGCTAAATTGTTCATTTCGCATGAATCTGAAGCAAAATCGATTATTTAAAATCGTTATTTCGCACGAATTTGAAGCGAAATCGTGTGTTGCGCATGATATTGAAGCTAAATCGTACGTTGCGCGTGAATTTGAAGCTGATTCGTGTATTTCGCATGAATCTGAAGCTAAATTGTTCATTTCGCATAAATTGGAAGCTAAATCGTTTGTTTAAAACCGCTATTTCGCACGAATTTGAAGCGAAATCGTGTGTTTCGCATGATGTTGAAGCTAAATCGTATGTTTCGCGTGAATTTGAAGCTGATTCGTGTATTTCACATGAATCTGAAGTTAAATTGTTCATTTCGCATAAATTTGAAGCTAAATCGTTTGTTTAAAACCGCTATTTCGCACGAATTTGAAGCGAAATCGTGTATATCTCTAGATATTGAAGCTAAATCGTACGTTGCGCGTGAATTTGAAGCTGATTCGTGTATTTCGCATGAATCTGAAGCTAAATTGTTCATTTCGCATAAATTTGAAGCTAAATCGTTTGTTTAAAAACCGCTATTTCGCACGAATTTGAAGCGAAATCGTGTGTTTCGCATGATGTTGAAGCTAATTCGTATGTTTTCGCGTGAATTTGAAGCTGATTCGTGTATTTCACATGAATCTGAAGTTTAAATTGTTCATTTCGCATGAATTTGAAGCTAAATCGTTTGTTTAAAATCGCTATTTCGCACGAATTTAAATCGAAATCGTGTGTTTCGCATGATATTGAAGCTAAATCGTATGTTTCGCGTGAATTTGAAGCCGATTCGTGTATTTCGCATGAATCTGAAGCTAAATAGTTCATTTCGCATAAATGTGAAGCTAAATCGTTTGTTTAAAACCGCTATTTCGCACGAATTTGAAGCGAAATCGTGTATATCTCATGATATTGAAGCTAAATCGTATGTTTCGCGTGGATTTAAAGCTGATTCGTGTATTTCGTATGATTCTGAAGTTAAATTGTTCATTTCGCATGAATTTGAAGCAAAATCGATTATTTAAAATTGTTATTTCGCAAGAATTTGAAGTGAAATCGTGTGTTTCGGCATGATATTGAAGCTAAATCGTATGTTGCGCGTGAATTTGAAGCTGATTCGTGTATTTCGCATGAATCTGAAGCTAAATTGTTCATTTCGCATAAATTTGAAGCTAAATCGTTTGTTTAAAACCGCTATTTCGTACGAATTTGAAGCGAAATCGTGTGTTTTCGCATGATATTGGAGCTAAATCGAATGCTTCGCGTTGATTTAAAGCTAATTCGTGTATTTCGTATGAATCTGAAGCTAAATTGTTCATTTCGCATGAATTTGTAGCAAAATCGATTATTTAAAATCGTTATTTCGCACGAATTTGAAGCGAAATCGTGTATATCGCATGATATTGAAGCTAAATCGTATGTTTAGCGTGAATTTGAAGCTGATTCGTGTATTTCGCATGAATCTGAAGCTAAATTGTTCATTTCGCATAAATTTGAAGCTAAATCGTTTGTTTAAAATCGCTATTTCTCACGAATTTGAAGCGAAATCGTGTGTTTCGCATGATATTGGAGTTAAATCGTATGTTTTCGCGTTTGATTTAAAGCTAATTCGTGTATTTCGTATGAATCTGAAGCTAAATTGTTCATTTCGCATGAATTTGAAGCAAAATCGATTATTTAAAATCGTTATTTCGCAAGAATTTGAAGTGAAATCGTGTGTTTCGCATGATATTGAAGCTAAATCGTATGTTGCGCGTGAATTTGAAGCAGATTCGTGTATTTCGCATGAATCTGAAACTAAACTGTTCATTTCGCATGAATTTGAAGCTAAATCGTTTGTTTAAAATCGCTATTTTGCACGAATTTGATGCGAAATCGTGTGTTTCGCATGATATTGAAATTAAATCGTTTGTTTCGTGTGAATTTGAAGCTAATTCGTGTATTCCGCATGAATCTGAAGCTAGATTGTTCATATCGCATGAATTTATTATGATTAAAATCGCTATTTCACACGAATTTCAATCGAAATCGTGTATATCGCATGATATTAAAGCTAAATCGTATGTTTCGCGTGAATTTGAAGCTGATTCGAGTATTTCGCATGAATCTGAAGCTAAATTGTTCATTTCGCATGAATTTGGAGCAAAATCGATAATTTAAAATCGTTATTTCGCACGAATTTGTAGCGAAATCGTTTCTTTCGCATGATATTGGAGCTAAATCGTATGTTTCGCGTTGATTTAAAGCTAATTCGTGTATTTCGTATGAAGCTGAAGCTAAATTGTTCATTTCGCATGAATTTGAAGCAAAATCGATTATTTAAAATCGTTATTTCGCACGAATTTGAAGCGAAATCGTGTGTTGCGCATGATATTGAAGCTAAATCGTATGTTTCGCGTTGATTTAAGGCTGATTCGTGTATTTCGCATGAATCTGAAGCTAAATTGTTCATTTCGCATAAATTTGAAGCTAAATCGTTTGTTTAAAACCGCTATTTCGCACGAATTTGAAGCGAAATCGTGTATATCTCATGATATTGAAGCTAAATCGTACGTTGCGCATGAATTTGAAGCTGATTCGTGTATTTCGCATGAATCTGAAGCTAAATTGTTCATTTCGCATAATTTTGAAGCTAAATCGTTTGTTTAAAACCGCTATTTCGCACGAATTTGAAGCGAAATCGTGTGTTTCGCATGATATTGGAGCTAAATCGAATGCTTCGCGTTGATTTAAAGCTAATTCGTGTATTTCGTATGAATCTGAAGCTAAATTGTTCATTTCGCATGAATTTGTAGCAAAATCGATTATTTAAAATCGTTATTTCGCACGAAATTGAAGCGAAATCGTGTATATCGCATGATATTGAAGCTAAATCGTATGTTTAGCGTGAATTTGAAGCCGATTCGTGTATTTCGCATGAATCTGAAGCTAAATTGTTCATTTCGCATAAATTTGAAGCTAGATCGTTTGTTTAATATCGCTATTTCACACGAATTTGAAGCGAAATCGTGTGTTTCCCATGATATTGAAGCTAAATCGTATGTTTCCCGTGGATTTAAAGCTGATTCGTGTATTTCGTATGATTCTGAAGTTAAATTGTTCATTTCGCATGAATTTGAAGCAAAATCGATTATTTAAAATCGTTATTTCGCAAGAATTTGAAGTGAAATCGTGTGTTTCGCATGATATTGAAGCTAAATCGTATGTTGCGCGTGAATTTGAAGCAGATTCGTGTATTTCGCATGAATCTGAAACTAAACTGTTCATTTCGCATGAATTTGAAGCTAAATCGTTTGTTTAAAATCGCTATTTTGCACGAATTTGATGCGAAATCGTGTGTTTCGCATGATATTGAAATTAAATCGTTTGTTTCGTGTGAATTTGAAGCTAATTCGTGTATTCCGCATGAATCTGAAGCTAGATTGTTCATATCGCATGAATTTATTATGATTAAAATCGCTATTTCGCACGAATTTGAAGCGACATCGTGTGTTTCACATGATATTGGAGCTAAATCGTTTGTTTCGTGTGAATTTGAAGCTAATTCGTTTATTTCGCATGAATCCGAAACTAAATTGATCATTTCGCATGAATTTGAAGCTAAATCGTTTGTTTAAAATCGCTATTTCACACGAATTTCAATCGAAATCGTGTATATCGCATGATATTAAAGCTAAATCGTATGTTTCTCGTGAATTTGAAGCTGATTCGAGTATTTCGCATGAATCTGAAGCTAAATTGTTCATTTCGCATGAATTTGGAGCAAAATCGATAATTTAAAATCGTTATTTCGCACGAATTTGAAGCGAAATCGTGTCTTTCGCATGATATTGGAGCTAAATCGTATGTTTCGCGTTGATTTAAAGCTAATTCGTGTATTTCGTATGAAGCTGAAGCTAAATTGTTCATTTCGCATGAATTTGAAGCAAAATCGATTATTTAAAATCGTTATTTCGCACGAATTTGAAGCGAAATCGTGTGCTTCGCATGATATTGAAGCTAAATCGTATGTTTCGCGTTGATTTAAGGCTGATTCGTGTATTTCGCATGAATCTGAAGCTAAATTGTTCATTTCGCATAAATTTGAAGCTAAATCGTTTGTTTAAAACCGCTATTTCGCACGAATTTGAAGCGAAATCGTGTATATCTCATGATATTGAAGCTAAATCGTACGTTGCGCGTGAATTTGAAGCTGATTCGTGTATTTCGCATGAATCTGAAGCTAAATTGTTCATTTCGCATAAATTTGAAGCTAAATCGTTTGTTTAAAACCGCTATTTCGCACGAATTTGAAGCGAAATCGTGTGTTTCGCATGATGTTGAAGCTAAATCGTATGTTTCGCGTGAATTTGAAGCTGATTCGTGTATTTCACATGAATCTGAAGTTAAATTGTTCATTTCGCATGAATTTGAAGCTAAATCGTTTGTTTAAAATCGCTATTTCGCACGAATTTAAATCGAAATCGTGTGTTTCGCATGATATTGAAGCTAAATCGTATGTTTCGCGTGAATTTGAAGCTGATTCGTGTATTTCGCATGAATCTGAAGCTAAATAGTTCATTTCGCATAAATGTGAAGCTAAATCGTTTGTTTAAAACCGTTATTTTGCACGAATTTGTAGCGAAATCGTGTGTTTCGCATGATATTGGAGCTACATCGTATGTTCCGCGTGAATTTGAAGCTGATTCGTGTATTTCGCATGAATCTGAAGCTAAATAGTTCATTTCGCATAACTGTGAAGCTAAATCGTTTGTTTAATATCGTTATTTTTCACGAATTTGAAGCGAAATCGTGTATATCGCATGATAATGAAGCTAAATCGTATGCCTCGCGTGAATTTGAAACTGATTCGTGTATTTCGCATGAATCTAAAGCTAAATTGTTCATTTCGCATAAATTTGAAGCTAAATCGTTTGTTTAAAATCGCTATTTCGCACGAATTTAAATCGAAATCGTGTGTTTCGCATGATATTGAAGCTAAATCGTATGTCTCGCGTTGATTTAAGGCTGATTCGTGTATTTCGCATGAATCTGAAGCTAAATTGTTCATTTCGCATAAATTTGAAGCTAAATCGTTTGTTTAAAACCGCTATTTCGCACGAATTTGAAGCGAAATCGTGTATATCTCATGATATTGAAGCTAAATCGTATGTTTCGCGTGGATTTAAAGCTGATTCGTGTATTTCGTATGATTCTGAAGTTAAATTGTTCATTTCGCATGAATTTGAAGCAAAATCGATTATTTAAAATTGTTATTTCGCAAGAATTTGAAGTGAAATCGTGTGTTTCGCATGATATTGAAGCTAAATCGTATGTTGCGCGTGAATTTGAAGCTGATTCGTGTATTTCGCATGAATCTGAAGCTAAATTGTTCATTTCGCATAAATTTGAAGCTAAATCGTTTGTTTAAAACCGCTATTTCGCACGAATTTGAAGCGAAATCGTGTGTTTCGCATGATATTGGAGCTTCATCGAATGCTTCGCGTTGATTTAAAGCTAATTCGTGTATTTCGTATGAATCTGAAGTTAAATTGTTCATTTCGCATGAATTTGAAGCTAAATCGTTTGTTTAAAATCGCTATTTCTCACGATTTCAATGGAAATCGTGTATATCGCATGATATTGAAATTAAATCGTTTGTTTCGTGTGAGTTTGAAGCTAATTCGTGTATTTCGCATGAATCCGAAACTAAATTGTTCATTTCGCACGAATTTGAAGCGAAATCGTGTGTTTCGCATGATATTGAAACTAAATCGTTTGTTTCGTGTGAATTTGATGCTGATTCGTGTATTTCGCATGAATCTGAATCTAAATTGTTCATTTCGCATGAATTTGAAGCTAAATCGTTTGTTTAAAATCGTTATTTTGCTCGAATTTGAAGCGAAATCGTGTATATCGCATGATATTGAAGCTAAATCGTATGTTTCGCGTGGATTTAAAGTTAATTCGTGTATATCGCATGAATCTGAAGCTAAACTGTTCATTTCGCATGAATTTGAAGCTAAATCGTTTGTTTAAAATCGCTATTTCGCACGAATTTGATGCGAAATCGTGTGTTTCGCATGATATTGGAGCTAAATCGTATGTTTGGCGATGATTTAAAGCTAATTCGTGTATTTCGCTTGAATCTGAAGCTAAATTGTTCATATCGCATGAATTTGAAGCAAAATCGATTATTTAAAATCGCTATTTCGCACGAATTTGAAGCGAAATCGTGGGTTTAGCATGATATTGAAGCTGAATCGTATGTTTCGCGTTGATTTAAAGCTAATTCGTGTATTTCGCATGAATCTGAAGCTAAATTGTTCATATCGCATGAATTTGAAGCAAAATCGATTATTTAAAATCGCTATTTCGCACGAATTTGAAGCGAAAACGTGGGTTTCGCATGATATTGAAGCTAAATCGTATGTTTCGCGTTGATTTAAGGCTGATTCGTGTATTTCGCATGAATCTGAAGCTAAATTGTTCATTTCGCATAAATTTGAATCTAAATCGTATGTTTAAAACCGCTATTTCGCACGAATTTGAAACGAAATCGTGTGTTTCGCATGATATTGGAGTTAAATCGTATGTTTCGCGTTGATTTAAAGCTAATTCCTGTATTTCGTATGAATCTGAAGCTAAATTGTTCATTTCGCATGAATTTGAAGCAAAATCGATTATTTAAAATCGTTATTTCGCACGAATTTGAAGCGAAATCGTGTGTTTCGCATGATATTGGAGCTAAATCGTATGTTTGGCGTTGAGTTAAAGCTGATTCGTGTATTTCGCATGAATCTGAAGCTAAAATGTTAATTTCGCATGAATTTGAAGCTAAATCGTTTGTTTAAGATCGCTATTTTGCACGAATTTGATGCGAAATCGTGTGTTTGCATGATATTGGAGCAAAATCGTATGTTTCTCATTGATTTAAACCTAATTCGAGTATTTCGCATGAATCCGAAGCTAAATTGTTCACTTCCCTTGCATTTGAAGCTAAATCGTTTGTTTAAAATCGCTATTTCGCACGAATTTGAAGCGAAATCGTGTATATCGCATGATATTGGAGCTAAATCGTATGTTTCGCGTTGATTTAAAGCGAATTCGTGTATTTCGTATGAATCTGAAGTTAAATTGTTCATTTCGCATGAATTTGAAGCTAAATCGTTTGTTTAAAATCGCTATTTCTCACGATTTCAATCGAAATCGTGTATATCGCATGATATTGAAGTTAAATCGTTTGTTTCGTGTGAATTTGAAGCTAATTCGTGTATTTCGCATGAATCCGAAACTAAATTGTTCATTTCGCACGAATTTGAAGCGAAATCGTGTGTTTCGCATGATATTGAAATTAAATCGTTTGTTTCGTGTGAATTTGAAGCTGATTCGTGTATTTCGCATGAATCTGAATCTAAATTGTTCATTTCGCATGAATTTGAAGCTAAATCGTTTGTTTAAAATCGTTATTTTGCTCGAATTTGAAGCGAAATCGTGTATATCGTATGATATTGAAGCTAAATCGTATGTTTCGCGTGGATTTAAAGCTAATTCGTGTATATCGCATGAATCTGAAGCTAAACTGTTCATTTCGCATGAATTTGAAGCTAAATCGTTTGTTTAAAATCGCTATTTCGCACGAATTTGATGCGAAATCGTGTGTTTCGCATGATATTGGAGCTTAATCGTATGTTTGGCGATGATTTAAAGCTAATTCGTGTATTTCGCTTGAATCTGAAGCTAAATTGTTCATATCGCATGAATTTGAAGCAAAATCGATTATTTAAAATCGCTATTTCGCACGAATTTGAAGCGAAATCGTGGGTTTAGCATGATATTGAAGCTGAATCGTATGTTTCGCGTTGATTTAAAGCTAATTCGTGTATTTCGCATGAATCTGAAGCTAAATTGTTCATATCGCATGAATTTGAAGCAAAATCGATTATTTAAAATCGCTATTTCGCACGAATTTGAAGCGAAAACGTGGGTTTCGCATGATATTGAAGCTAAATCGTATGTTTCGCGTTGATTTAAGGCTGATTCGTGTATTTCGCATGAATCTGAAGCTAAATTGTTCATTTCGCATAAATTTGAATCTAAATCGTATGTTTAAAACCGCTATTTCGCACGAATTTGAAACGAAATCGTGTGTTTCGCATGATATTGGAGTTAAATCGTATGTTTCGCGTTGATTTAAAGCTAATTCGTGTATTTCGTATGAATCTGAAGCTAAATTGTTCATTTCGCATGAATTTGAAGCAAAATCGATTATTTAAAATCGTTATTTCGCACGAAATTTGAAGCGAAATCGTGTGTTTCGCATGATATTGGAGCTAAATCGTATGATTGGCGTTGAGTTAAAGCTGATTCGTGTATTTCGCATGAATCTGAAGCTAAACTGTTAATTTCGCATGAATTTGAAGCTAAATCGTTTGTTTAAGATCGCTATTTTGCACGAATTTGATGCGAAATCGTGTGTTTCGCATGATATTGGAGCTAAATCGTATGTTTCTCATTGATTTAAACCTAATTCGAGTATTTCGCATGAATCCGAAGCTAAATTGTTCACTTCCCTTGCATTTGAAGCTAAATCGTTTGTTTAAAATCGCTATTTCGCACGAATTTGAAGCGAAATCGTGTATATCGCATGATATTGGAGCTAAATCGTATGTTTCGCGTTGATTTAAAGCGCATTCGTGTATTTCGTATGAATCTGAAGTTAAATTGTTCATTTCGCATGAATTTGAAGCTAAATCGTTTGTTTAAAATCGCTACTTCTCACGATTTCAATCGAAATCGTGTATATCGCATGATATTGAAGTTAAATCGTTTGTTTCGTGTGAATTTGAAGCTAATTCGTGTATTTCGCATGAATCCGAAACTAAATTGTTCATTTCGCACGAATTTGAAGCGAAATCGTGTGTTTCGCATGATATTGAAATTAAATCGTTTGTTTCGTGTGAATTTGAAGCTGATTCGTGTATTTCGCATGAATCTGAATCTAAATTGTTCATTTCGCATGAATTTGAAGCTAAATCGTTTGTTTAAAATCGTTATTTTGCTCGAATTTGAAGCGAAATCGTGTATATCGCATGATATTGAAGCTAAATCGTATGTTTCGCGTGGATTTAAAGCTAATTCGTGTATATCGCATGAATCTGAAGCTAAACTGTTCATTTCGCATGAATTTGAAGCTAAATCGTTTGTCTCAAATCGCTATTTCGCACGAATTTGATGCGAAATCGTGTGTTTCGCATGATATTGGAGCTAAATCGTATGTTTCGCGTGGATTTAAAGCTAATTCGTGTATTTCGCATGAATCTGAAGCTAAATTGTTCATTTCGCATGAATTTGAAGCTAAATCGTTTGTCTAAAATCGCTATTTCGCACGAATTTGAAGCGAAATCGTGTATATCGCATGATATTGAAGCTAAATCGTATGTTTCGCGTTGAGTTAAAGCTGATTTGTGTATTTCGCATGAATCTGAAGCTAAACTGTTCATTTCGCATGAATTTGAAGCTAAATCGTTTGTTTAAAATCGCTATTTTGCACGAATTTGATGCGAAATCGTGTGTTTCGCATGATATTGGAGCTAAATCGTATGTTTCTCATTGATTTAAACCTAATTCGAGTATTTCGCATGAATCTGAAGCTAAATTGTTCACTTCCCTTGCATTTGAAGCTAAATCGTTTGTTTAAAATCGCTATTTCGCACGAATTTCAATCGAAATCGTGTATATCGCATGATATTAAAGCTAAATCGTATGTTTCGCGTGAATTTGAAGCTGATTCGTGTATTTCGCATGAATCTGAAGCTAAATTGTTCATTTCGCATGAATTTGGAGCAAAATCGATAATTTAAAATCGTTATTTCGCACGAATTTGAAGCGAAATCGTGTCTTTCGCATGATATTGGAGCTAAATCGTATGTTTCGCGATGATTTAAAGCTAATTCGTGTATTTCGCATGAATCTGAAGCTAAATTGTTCATATCGCATGAATTTGAAGCAAAATCGATTATTTAAAATCGCTATTTCGCACGAATTTGAAGCGAAATCGTGGGTTTAGCATGATATTGAATCTAAATCATTTGTTTCGCATGGATTTGAAGCTAAACCTTATACATCGCATTGATTTGAAGGTAAATCATGTGTTTCGCATGGATTTGAAGCTAACTCGTTTGTTTCGCATGCAGTTGAATCTTCATCACTTATATCGCAAGTATTTGAAGCGGAATCATGTGTATCGCGTGGATTTTGAAGCTAACTCGTTTGATTAGTCTGCATTTTAAGCTATATCACTTATACCCCAAGTGTTTGAAGCGAAATCATTTGTTTCGCATGGAATTGAAGCTACCTCGTTTGTTCCTCCAGCTTTTGAAGCTATATCATTTATATCGGAAGTATTTGAAGCTAAATCATATGTGTCGTATGTATTTGAAGCTGAACCTTCTACATCGCATTGATTTGAAGACAAATCATTTGTTTCGCATGGATTTGAAGCGAAACATTCTACATCGCATTGATTTGCTGCTAAATCATGTGTTTCGCATGGATTTGAAGCTAACTCATTTGTTCCACCTGCATTTGAAGCTATATCATATATATCACAAGTATTTGAAGCTAAATCATTTGATTCGCATGGAATTGAAGCAAAACCTTCTACATCGCATTGATTTCAAGCTAAATCATGTGTTTCGCATGGATTTGAAGCTAACTCGTTTGTTTCGCATGCAGTTGAAGCTAAATCATGTCTTTCACAAATATTTGAAGATGAACCATTTGAATCGCATGGATTTGAACCTGAGCCTTCTACATAGCACTGATTTGCAGCTAAATAATATGTTTCGCATGGATTTGAAGCTAAACCTTCTACATCCCATGGATTTGAAGCTAAATCATGTGTTTGGCATGGATTTGAAGCTAAATCTTCTACATCGCATTGGTTTGCAGCTGAATCATGTGTTTCGCATGGATTTGAAGCTAACTCGTTCGTTTCGCATGCAGTTGTAGCTAAATAATGTATATCACAAGTATTTGTAGCTAAACCATTTGTTTCGCATGGATTTGAAGCTAAGCCATCTACTTCGCATTCATTTGAAGCTAAATCATTTGTTTCGCATGGATTTGAAGCTAACTCGTTTGTTTCGGAAGTATTTGAAGCTAAATCATATGGGTCGTATCTATTTGAAGCTGAACCTTCTACATCGCATTGATTTGAAGCTAAATCTATTGTATCGTATGGATTTGAAGCTAAACCTTCTACATCGCATTGATTTGAAGCTAAATCATGTGTTTCGCATGGATTTGCAGCTAACTCGTTTGTTTCGCATGCAGTTGTAGCTAAATAAAGTATATCAAAAGTATTTGTAGCTAAACCATTTGTTTCGCATGGATTTGAAGCTAAGCCATCTACTTCGCATTGATTTGAAGCTAAATCATTTGTTTCGCATGGAATTGAAGTTACCTCGCTTGTTCCTCCAGCTTTTGAAGCTATATCATTTATATCGGAAGTATTTGAAGCTAAATCATATGTGTCGTATGTATTTGAAGCTGAACCTTCTACATCGCATTGGTTTGAAGCTAAATCTAGTGTATCGCATGGATTTGAAGCTAAACCTTCTACATCGCATTGGTTTGCAGCTAAACCATGTGTTTCGTATGGATTTGAAGCTAACTCGTTCGTTTCGCATCCAGTTGAATCTACATCACTTATATCGCAAGTATTTGAAGCGGAATCATGTGTATCGCGTGGATTTTGAAGCTAACTCGTTTGATTAGTCTGCATTTGAAGCTATATCACTTATACCCCAAGTGTTTGAAGCTAAATCATTTGTTTCGCATGGATTTGAAGCTAACTCTTTCGTTTCGCCTGTATTTGAAGCTAGATCTCTTATATCACAAGTATTTGAAGCTAAATCATGTGTTTCGCTTGGATTTGAAGCTAAAACTTCTACATCGCATTGATTTGAAGCTAAATCGTGTGTTTCTCATGGATTTGAAGCTGACTCGTTTGTTTCGCATGCAGTTGAAGCTAAATAATGTATATCACAAGTATTTGTAGCTCAACCATTTGTTTCGCATGGATTTGAAGCGAAACATTCTACATCGCATTGATTTGCTGCTAAATCATGTGTTTCGCATGGATTTGAAGCTAACTCGTTTGTTCCACCTGCATTTGAAGCTATATCATGTATATCACAAGTATTTAAAGCTAAATCATTTGATTCGCATGGAATTGAAGCAAAACCTTCTACATCGCATTGATTTCAAGCTAAATCATGTGTTTCGCATGGATTTGAAGCTAACTCGTTTGTTTCGCATGCAGTTGAAGCTAAATCATGTCTTTCACAAGTATTTGAAGATGAACCATTTGAATCGCATGGATTTGAACCTGAGCCTTCTACATAGCACTGATTTGCAGCTAAATAATATGTTTCGCATGGATTTGAAGCTAAACCTTCTACATCCCATGGATTTGAAGCTAAGTCATGTGTTTGGCATGGATTTGAAGCTAAATCTTCTACATCGCATTGGTTTGCAGCTGAATCATGTGTTTCGCATGGATTTAAAGCTAACCCGTTCGTTTGGCCTGTATTTGAAGCTATATCACTTATATCGCAAGTATTTGAAGCTGAATCTTTCGTTTCGCATGAATTTGAAGCTAAGCCTTCTACTTCGAATTTATTTGAAGCTAAATCATGTGTTTCGCATGGATTTGAAGCTAACTCGTTCGTTTCGCCTGCAGTTGAATCTACATCACTTATATCGCAAGTATTTGAAGCTGAATCATGTGTATCGCGTGGATTTTGAAGCTAACTCGTTTGATTAGAGCGCATTTGAAACTATATCACTTATACACCAAGTGTTTGAAGCTAAATCATTTGTTTCGCATGGATTTAAAGCTAAACCTTCTACATCGCATTGATTTGAAGCTAAATCGTGTGTTTCTCAAGGATTTGAAGCTAACTCGTTTGTTTCGTTTGCAGTTGAAGCTAAATAATGTATATCACAAGTATTTGTAGCTCAACCATTTGTTTCGCATGGATTTGAGGCTAAACATTCTACATCGCATTGATTTGCTGCTAAATCTTGTATTTCGCATGTCTTTGAAGCTGACTCGTTTGTGGCGCATGCAGTTGAATCTAAATAACGTATAACACAAGTATTTGTAGCTAAACAATTTGTTTCTCATGGATTTGAATCTAAGCCGTGTACTTCGAATTGATTTGAAGGTAAATCATGTGTTACGCATGGTTTTGAAGCTAAACCTTCTAAATCGCATTGATTTGCAGCTAAATCATTTGTTCCGCATGGATTTGATGCTAAACCTTCTACATAGCATTGATTTGAAACTGAAGCATGTGTTTTGCATCGATTTGAAGCTAACTCGTTTGTTTCCCCTGCTGTTGAAACTATATCACTTATGTCGCAAGTATCTAAACCAAAATCATTTGATTCGCATGGATTTGAAGCTAATCCTTCTACTTCGCATTGAATTGAAGCTAAATCATGTGTATCGCATGGATTTTCAAGCTAACTCGTTTGATTCGTCTGCATTTGAAGCTATATCGCTTATATCGCAAGTGTTTCAAGCTAAATCATTTGTTTCGCATGGATTTGAAAGTAAACCTTCTACATCGCATTGATTTGAAGCTAAATCATGTGTATCGCATGAATTTGAAGATAAATCATGTTTATCAAAAGTATCTGATTCTAAACTACTTGTTTCGCAAGAATATGAAGCTTAACGATGTGCTTATCATGAATTTGAATCTAAATCATGTGTTTCGCGTGGATTTGAAGCTAACTCGTTCGTTTCGCATGCAGTTGTAGCTAAATAATGTATATCACAAGTATTTACAGCTAAACCATTTGTTTCGTACGGATTTGAAGCTAAATCCTCTACATCGCATTTATTTGAAGCAAAACCTTCTACATTCTATTGATCTGAAGCTAAACCTTCTACCTCTTATTGATTTGAAGCTAAACCTTCTACATCGCATTGATTTGAAGCTGAATCGAGTGTTTCGCATGGATTTGAAGCTAACTCGTTTGTTTCGCATGCAGTTGTAGCTAAATAATGTATATCACAAGTATTTGTAGCTAAACCATTAGTTTCGCATGGATTTGAAGCTAAGCCATCTACTTCGCATTGATTTGAAGCTAAATCATTTGTTTCGCATGGAATTGAAGCTACCTCGATTGTTCCTCCAGCTTTTGAAGCTATATCATTTATATCGGAAGTATTTGAAGCTAAATCATATGCGTCGTATGAATTTGTAGCTGAACCTTCTACATCGCATTGATTTGCAGCTAAATCATGTGTTTCGTATGGATTTGAAGCTAACTCGTTCGTTTCGCCTGCAGTTGAATCTACATCACATATATCGCAAGTATTTGATGCGGAATCATGTGTATCGCGTGGATTTTGAAGCTAACTCGTTTGATTAGTCTGCATTTGAAGCTATATCACTTATACCCCAAGTGTTTGAAGCTAAATCATTTGTTTCGCATGGATTTGAAGCTAAACCTTATACATCGCATTGATTTGTAGCTAAACCATTTGTTTCGAACGGATTTGAATCTAAGCCATCTACTTCGCATTGATTTGAAGTTAAATCATTTGTTTCGCATGGAATTGAAGCTACCTCGTTTGTTCCTCCAGCTTTTGAAGCTATATCATTTATATCGGAAGTATTTGAAGCTAAATCATATGTGTCGTATGTATTTGAAGCTGAACCTTCTACATCGCATTGATTTGAAGCTAAATCATTTGTTTCGCATGGATTTGAAGCTAAACCTTCTACATCGCATTGATTTGCAGCTGAATCATGTGTTTGGCATTGATTTGAAGCTAACTCTTTCGTTTCGCCTGTATTTGAAGCTAGATCACTTATATCGCAAGTATTTGAAGCTAAATCATGTGTTTCGCTTGGATTTGAAGCTAAACCTTCTACATCGCATTGCTTTGAAGCTAAATCGTGTGTTTCTCATGGATTTGAAACTAACTCGTTTGTTTCGCATGCAGTTGAAGCTAAATAATGTATATCACAAGTATTTGTAGCTCAACCATTTGTTTCGCATGGATTTGAAGCTAAACATTCTACATCGCATTGATTTGCTGCTAAATCATGTGTTTCGCATGGATTTGAAGATAACTCGTTTGTTCCGCCTGCATTTGATGCTATATCATGTATATCACAAGTATTTGAAGCTAAATCATTTGATTCGCATGGAATTGAAGCAAAACCTTCTACATCGCATTGATTTCAAGCTAAATCATGTGTTTCGCATGGATTTGAAGCTAACACGTTTGTTTCGCATGCAGTTGAAGCTAAATCATGTCTTTCACAAGTATTTGAAGATGAACCATTTGAATCGCATGGATTTGAACCTGAGCCTTCTACATAGCACTGATTTGCAGCTAAATAATATGTTTCGCATGGATTTGAAGCTAAACCTTCTACATCCCATGGATTTGAAGCTAAGTCATGTGTTTGGCATGGATTTGAAGCTAAATCTTCTACATCGCATTGATTTGCAGCTGAATTATGTGTTTCGCATGGATTTGAAGCTAACTCGTTCATTTCGCCTGTATTTGAAGCTATATCACTTATATCGCAAGTATTTGACGCTGAATCTTTCGTTTCGCATGAATTTGAAGCTAAGCCTTCTACTTCGAATTTATTTGAAGCTAAATCATGTGTTTCGCATGGATTTGAAGCTAACTCGTTTGTTTTGCATGGGTTTTGATGCTAAGCCTCCTAGAAGGCACTGATTTGAAGCTAAATCATGTCTTTCGCATGGATTTGAATCAAACTCGTTCGTTTCGCATGCAGTTGTAGCTAAATAATGTATATCACAAGTATTTGTAGCTAAACCATTTTTTTCGCATGGATTTGAAGCAAAACCTTCTACTTCGTATTGATTTGCAGCTAAATCATTTGTTTCGCATGGAATTGAAGCTATCCCGTTTGTTCCTCCAGCTTTTGAAGCTATATCATTTATATCGGAAGTATTTGAAGCTAAATCATATGTGTCGTATGTATTTGATGCTGAACCTTCTACATCGCATTGATTTGAAGCTAAATCTAGTGTATCGCATGGATTTGACGCTAAACCTTTTACATCGCATTGATTAGCAGCTAAATCATGTGTTTCGTATGGATTTGAAGCTAACTCGTTCGTTTCGCCTGCAGTTGAATCTACATCACATATATCGCAAGTATTTGAAGCGGAATCATGTGTATCGCGTGGATTTTGAAGCTAACTCGCTTGATTAGTCTGCATTTGAAGCTATATCACTTATACCCCAAGGGTTTGAAGCTAAATCGTTTGTTTCGCATGGATTTGATGCTAAACCTTCTACATCTCATTGATTTGCAGCTGAATCATGTGTTTGGCATGGATTTGAAGCTAACTCTTTCGTTTCGCCTGTATTTGAAGCTAGATCACTTATATCGCATGCAGTTGAAGCTAAATAATGTATATCACAAGTATTTTTAGCTCAACCATTTGTTTCGCATGGATTTGAAGCTTAACATTCTACATCGCATTAATTTGCAGCTAAATCATGTGTATCGCATGGATTGTCAAGCTAACTCGTTTGATTCGTCTGCATTTGAAGCTATATCGCTTATATCCCAAGTGTTTCAAGCTAAATCATTTGATTCGCATGGATTTGAAGCTGAACCTACTACATCGTATTGATTTGAAGCTAAATCATGTGTATCGCATGGATTTGAAGCTAAACCTTATACATCGCATTGATTTGAAGCTAAATCTAGTGTGTCGCACGGATTTGAAGCTAAACTTTCTACATCGCATTGATTTGCAGCTAAATCATGCGTTTCGCATGGATTTGAAGCTCACTCCTTCGTTTCGCCTGCAGTTGAATCTACATCACTTATATCGCAAGTATTTGAAGCTGAATCATGTGTATCGCTTGGATTTTGAAGCTAACTCGTTTGATTAGTCTGCATTTGAAGCTATATCACTTATACCCCAAGTGTTTGAAGCTAAATCATTTGTTTCGCATGGATTTGAAGCTAATCCTTATACATCGCATTGATTTGAAGCTAAATCATGTGTTTCGCATGGATTTGAAGCTAACTCGTTTGTTTCGCATGGGTTTTGATGCTAAGCCTCCTAGAACGCACTGATTTGAAGCTAAATCATGTTTTTCGCATGGATTTGAATCTAACTCGTTTTTTCCGCCTGCATTTGAAGCTATACCATGTATATCACAAGTATTTGAAGCTAAATCATTTGATTCGCATGGATTTGAAGCTAAACCTTCTACATCGCATTGATTTGAAGCTAAATCATGAGTTTCGCATGGATTTGAAGCTATCTCGTTTGTTTCGCATGCAGTTGTAGCTAAATAATGTATATCACAAGTATTTGTAGCTAAACCATTTGTTTCGCATGGATTTGAAGCTAAGCCATCTACTTCGCATTGATCTGAAGCTAAATCATTTGTTTCGCATGTAATTGAAGCTACCTCGTTTGTTCCTCCAGCTTTTGAAGCTATATCATTTATATCGGAAGTATTTGAAGCTAAATAATATGTGTCGTATGTATTTGAAGCTGAACCTTCTACATCGCATTGATTTGAAGCTAAATCTAGTGTATCGCACGGATTTGAAGCTAAACTTTCTACATCGCATTGATTTGCAGCTAAATCATGTGTTTCGCATGGATTTGAAGCTCACTCGTTCGTTTCGCCTGCAGTTGAATCTACATCACTTATATCGCAAGTATTTGAAGCTGAATCATGTGTATCGCGTGGATTTTGAAGCTAACTCGTTTGATTAGTCTGCATTTGAAGCTATATCACTTATACCCCAAGTGTTTGAAGCTAAATCAGTTGTTTCGCATGGATTTGAAGCTAATCCTTATACATCGCATTGATTTGAAGCTAAATCATGTGTTTCGCATTGATTTGAAGCTAAATCATTTGTTTCGCATGGAATTGAAGCTACCCCGTTTTTTCCTCCATCTTTTGAAGCTATATCATTTATATCGGAAGTATTTGAAGCTAAATCATATGTGTCGTATGTATTTGAAGCTGAACCTTCTACATCGCATTGATTTGAAGACAAATCATTAGTTTCGCATGGATTTGAAGCTAAACCTTCTACATCGCATTGATTTGCAGCTGAATCATGTGTTTGGCATGGATTTGAAGCTAACTCTTTCGTTTCGCCTGTATTTGAAGCTAGATCACTTATATCACAAGTATTTGAAGCTAAATCATGTGTTTCGCTTGGATTTGAAGCTAAAACTTCTACATCGCATTGATTTGAAGCTAAATCGTGTGTTTCTCATGGATTTGAAGCTGACTCGTTTGTTTCGCATGCAGTTGAAGCTAAATAATGTATATCACAAGTATTTGTAGCTCAACCATTTGTTTCGCATGGATTTGAAGCGAAACATTCTACATCGCATTGATTTGCTGCTAAATCATGTGTTTCGCATGGATTTGAAGCTAACTCGTTTGTTCCACCTGCATTTGAAGCTATATCATGTATATCACAAGTATTTGAAGCTAAATCATTTGATTCGCATGGAATTGAAGCAAAACCTTCTACATCGCATTGATTTCAAGCTAAATCATGTGTTTCGCATGGATTTGAAGCTAACTAGTTTGTTTCGCATGCAGTTTTAGCTAAATCATGTCTTTCACAAGTATTTGAAGATGAACCATTTGAATCGCATGGATTTGAACCTGAGCCTTCTACATAGCACTGATTTGCAGCTAAATAATATGTTTCGCATGGATTTGAAGCTAAACCTTCTACATCCCATGGATTTGAAGCTAAATCATGTGTTTGGCATGGATTTGAAACAAAATCTTCTACATCGCATTGATTTGAAGCTAAATCATGTGTTTCGCATGGATTTGCAGCTAACTCGTTTGTTTCGCATGCAGTTGTAGCTAAATAAAGTATATCAAAAGTATTTGTAGCTAAACCATTTGTTTCGCATGGATTTGAAGCTAAGCCATCTACTTCGCATTCATTTGAAGCTAAATCATTTGTTTCGCATGGATTTGAAGCTAACTCGTTTGTTTCGGAAGTATTTGAAGCTAAATCATATGGGTCGTATCTATTTGAAGCTGAACCTTCTACTTCGCATTGATTTGAAGCTAAATCATTTGTTTCGCTTGGAATTGAAGCTACCTCGTTTGTTCCTCCAGCTTTTGAAGCTATATCATTTATATCGGAAGTATTTGAAGCTAAATCATATGTGTCGTATGTATTTGAAGCTGAACCTTCTACATCGCATTGATTTGAAGCTAAATAATTTGTTTCGCATGGATTTGAAGCTAAACCTTCTACATCGCATTGATTTGCAGCTGAATCATGTGTTTGGCATTGATTTGAAGCTAACTCTTTCGTTTCGCCTGTATTTGATGCTAGATCACTTATATCGCAAGTATTTGAAGCTGAATCATGTGTATCGCGTGGATTTTGAAGCTAACTCGTTTGATTAGACCGCATTTGAAGCTACATCACTTATACACCAAGTGTTTGGAGCTAAATCATTTGTTTCGCATGGATTTGAAGCTAAACCTTCTACATCGCATTGATTTGAAGCTAAATCGTGTGTTTCTCAAGGATTTGAAGCTAACTCGTTTGTTTCGCATGCAGTTGAATCTACATCACTTATATCGCAAGTATTTGAAGCGGAATCATGTGTATCGCGTGGATTTTGAAGCTAACTCGTTTGATTAGTCTGCATTTGAAGCTATATCACTTATACCCCAAGTGTTTGAAGCTAAATCATTTGTTTCGCATGGATTTGAAGCTAAACCTTATACATCGCATTGATTTGAAGGTAAATCATGTGTTTCGCATGGATTTGAAGCTATCTCGTTTGTTTCGCATGCAGTTGAATCTTCATCACTTATATCGCAAGTATTTGAAGCTAAATCATTTGTTTCGCATGGAATTGAAGCCACCTCGTTTGTTCCTCCAGCTTTTGAATCTATATCATTTATATCGGAAGTATTTGAAGCTAAATCATATGTGTCGTATGTATTTGAAGCTGTACCTTCTACATCTCATTGATTTGAAGACAAATCATTTGTTTCGCATGGATTTGAAGCGAAACATTCTACATCGCATTGATTTGCTGCTAAATCATGTGTTTCGCATGGATTTGAAGCTAACTCGTTTGTTCCACCTGCATTTGAAGCTATATCATATATATCACAAGTATTTGAAGCTAAATCATTTGATTCGCATGGATTTGAAGCTAAACCTTCTACATCGCATTGATTTGAAGCAAAATCATTTGTTTCGCATGGAATTGAAGCTATCCCGTTTGTTCCTCCAGCTTTTGAAGCTATATCATTTATATCGGAAGTATTTGAAGCTAAATCATATGTGTCGTATGTATTTGATGCTGAACCTTCTACATCGCATTGATTTGAAGCTAAATCGTTTGTTTCGCATGCAGTTGTAGCTAAATAATATATATCACAAGTATTTGTAGCTAAACCATTTCTTTCGCATGGATTTGAAGCTACGCCTTCTACTTCGCATTGATTTGAAGCTAAATCATTTGTTTCGCATGGAATTGAAGCTACCTCGTTTGATCCTCCTGCTTTTGAAGCTATATCACTTATATCGCATGGATTTGAATCTAAACCTTCTACATCGCATTGATTTGCAGCTAAATCATGTGTATCGCATGGATTTGAAGCCAAACCTTCTACATCGCATCGATTTGCAGCTAAATCATGTGTTACGCATGGATTTGAAGCTAACTCGTTCGTTTCGCCTGCCTTTGAAACTATATCACTTATATCGCAAGTATTTGAAACTAAATCATATGTGTCGCATGGATTTGAAGCTAAACCTTCTACATCGCATTGATTTGCAGCTAAATCATATGTTTCGCTTGTATTTGAAGCTAACTTGTTCGTTTCGCCTGTATTTGAAGCTAGATCACTTATATCGCAAGTATTTGAAGCTAAATCATTTGTTTTGCTTGGATTTGAAGCTAAACCTTCTACATCGCATTGATTTGAAGCTAAATCGTGTGTTTCGCATGGATTTGAAGCTAACTCGTTTGTTTCGCATGCAGTTGTAGCTGAATAATGTATATCACAAGTATTTGTAGCTAAACCATTTCTTTCGCATGGATTTGAAGCAACGCCTTCTACTTCGCATTGATTTGAAGCTAAATTATTCGTTTCGCATGGAATTGAAGCTACCTCGTTTGTTCCTCCTGCTTTTGAAGCTATATCACTTATTTCGCATGGATTTGAAACTGAACCTAATACATCGCATTGATTTGAAGCCAAATGCTGTGTATCGCATGGATTTGAAGCCAAACCATCTACATCGCATTGATTTGCAGCTAAATCATGTGTTACGCATGGATTTGAAGCTAACTCGTTCGTTTCGCCTGCATTTGAAGCTAAATCATGTCTTTCACAAGTATTTGAAGATGAACCATTTGAATCGCATTGATTTGGACCCGAGCCTTCTACTTCGCACTGATTTGCAGCTAAATAATGTGTTTCGCATGGATTTGAAGCTAAACCTTCTACATCCCATGGATTTGAAGCTAAATCATGTGTTTGGCATGGATTTGAATCTGAACCTTCTACATCGCATTGATTTGTATCTGAATCATGTGTTTCGCATGGATTTGAAGCTAACCCGTTTATTTCGCCTGTATTTGAAGCTAGATCACTTATACCGCATCTATTTGAAACTAAATCATGTGTTTCGCTTGGATTTCAAGCTAAACCTTCTACATCGCATTGATTTGAAGCTAAATCATGTGTTTCGCATGGATTTGAAATTAACTCGTTCGTTTCGCCTGCATTTGAAACTATATCACTTTTATCGCAAGTATTTGAAGCTAAATCATATCTGTCGCATGGATTTGTAGCTGATCCTTCTACATCGCATTGATTTGAAGCTAAATCTTGTGTATCGCATGGATTTGAAGCTAAACCTTCTACATCGCATTGATTTGAAGCTAAATCATGTGTTTCGCATAGATTTGAAGATAATTCGTTTGTTTCGCATGCAGTTGTAGCTAAATAATGTATATCACAAGTATTTGTAACTAAACCATTTGTTTCGCATGGATTTGAAGCTAAGCCTTCTACATCGCATTGATTTGAAGCTAAATAATTTGTTACGCATGGAATTGAAGCTACCCCGTTTGTTCCTCCAGCTTTTGAGGCTATATCACTTATATTGCAAGTATTTCAAGCTAAATCATATGTGTCACATGGATTTGAAGCTGAACCATCTATATCGCATTGATTTGAAGCTAAATCATTTGTTTCACTTAGATTTGAAGCTAAACCTTCTACATAGAATTGCTTTGAAGCTTAATCATGTGTTTTGCATGGATTTGAAGCTAACTCGTTTGTTTCCCCTGCATTTGAAGCTATATCAATTATATCGCAAGTATCTGATGCTAAATCATTTGTTTCGCTTGGATTAGAAGCTAAACCTTCTACATAGCATTGATTTGAAGCTTAATCATGTGTTTCCCTTGGATATGAAGCTAAATCATGTGTTTCGCGCGGATGTGAAGCTAACTCGTTTGTTTCGCAATGCATTTGAAGCTATTTAATTTATATCGCAGGTATTTGAAGCTAAATCATTTGTGTCGCATGCATTTGAAGCTTAATCATGTTTTTTGCATGCATTTGACGCTACCTCGCTTGTGTCGCCGTCATTTGAAACTATTTCATTTATATCGCAAGTATTTCAACATAAATCATTTGATTCGCATGGATTTGAAGCTAAGCCTTCTACTTCGCATTGATTTGAAGCTAAATCATGTGTTTCGCATGGATTGGAAGCTAAATCTTGTGTTTCGCATGGATTTGAAGCTATGTCACTTATATCGCAAGTATTTGAAGCTAAATAATTAGCGTCGCTTGGATTTGAAGCTAAGCCTTCTACTTCGAATTGATTTGAAGTTAAACCATGTGGTTCGCATGAATTTGAAGATAAATCATGTGATTCGCATGGATTTGAAACTAACCCTTCCACTTCGCATTGATTTGAAGCTAAATCATGGGTTTCACATGGATTTGTAGCTAACCCGTTTGTTTAGTCAGCATTTGAAGCTATATCACTTATATCGCAAGCATGTGAAACTAAATCATTCATTTCGCATGGTTTTGAAGCCGAGCCTTCTACTTCGCATTGATTTGGAGCTAAGTCATGTGTTTCGCTTGGATTTGAAGCTAACTCGTTTGTTTCGCATGCAGTTGAAGCTAAATCATGTTTATCACAAATATTTGAGGCTAAACCATTTCTTTCGCGTGGATTTGAACCTAAACTTCTACTTCGCATTGATTTGAAACTAAGTCATGTGTTTCGCATGGATTTGAAGCTAACTCATTTGTTTCGCCTGCATTTGAAGCTATATAATTTATATCGCAGGTATTTGAAGCTAAATCATTTTCGTCGCATGCATTTGACGCTTAATTATGTTTTTTGCATGGATTTGACGCCAACTCGCTTGTGTCGCCGGCATTTGAAGCTATTTCATTTATGTGGCAAGAATTTGAAGCGAATCCATTTGTTTCGCATGGATTTGAAGCCAAGCCTTCTACCTCGCATTGATTTGAAGCTAAATCATGTGTATCGCATGGATCTGAAGATAACTCGTTTGTTCCGCCTGCATTTGAAGCTATATCATTTATATCGCAAGTATTTGAATCTAAGCATCTGTTTCTCATGGATTTGAAGCTAAGCCTTCTACTTTGCATTGATGGGAAGCTAAATCATTTGTTTCGCATGGATTTGAAGCTAAACCTTCTACATCGCATTGATTTGCAGCTAAATCATGTGTTTCGCATGGACTCTGAAACCAACTCGTTTGTTTCGCATGCAGTTGAAGCTATATCACCTATATCGCAAGTATTTGAAGCTAATTCATACGCGTCGCATGGATTTGAAGCTAAGCCTTCTACTTCGCATTGATTTGAAGCTAAATCACTTGTTTCGCATTGATTTGAAGCTAAATCAAGTGTTTTGCATGGATTTGAAGCTAACTCGTTTGTTTCGCATGCAGTTGTAGCTAATTAATGTATATCACAAGTATTTGTAACTAAACCATTTGTTTCGCATGGATTTGAAGCTAAGCCTTCTACATCGCATTGATTTGAAGCTAAATAATTTGTTACGCATGGAATTGAAGCTACCTCGTTTGTTCCTCCAGCTTTTGAAGCTATATCACTTATATCGCAAGTATTTGAAGCTAAATCATATGTGTCGTATGGATTTGAAGCTGAACCTTCTACGTAGCATTGATTTGGAGCTAAATCTAGTGTATCGCATGGATTTGAAGCTAAACCTTCTACGTCGCATTGATTTGAAGCTAAATAATTTGTTTCGCATGGATTTTGAAGCTAAGCCATCTACTTCGCATTGATTTGAAGCTAAATCATGTGTTTCGCTTGGATTTGAAGCTAACTCGTTTGTTTCGCATGCAGTTGAAGCTAAATCATGTCTTTCACAAGTATTTGAAGATGAACCATTTGAATCGCATGGATTTGAACCTGAGCCTTCTACTTCGCACTGACTTGCAGCTAAATAATATGTTTCTCATGGAATTGAAGCTACCTCGTTTGTTCCTCCAGCTTTTGAAGCTATATCATTTATATCGGAAGTATTTGAAGCTAAATCATATATGTCGTATGTATTTGAGGTTGAACCTTCTACATCGCATTGATTTGAAGCTAAATCTAGTGAATCGCACGGATTTGAAGCTAAACCTTCTACATCTTATTGATTTGAAGCTAAATCATTTGTTTCGCATGGATTTGAAGCTAAGCCTTCTACATCGCATTGATTTGAAGCTAAATAATTTGTTACGCATGGAATTGAAGCTACCTCGTTTGTTCCTCCAGCTTTTGAAGCTATATCACTTATATCGCAAGTATTTGAAGCTAAATCATATGTGTCGTATGGATTTGAAGCTGAACCTTCTACGTAGCATTGATTTGGAGCTAAATCTAGTGTATCGCATGGATTTGAAGCTAAACCTTCTACGTCGCATTGATTTGAAGCTAAATAATTTGTTTCGCATGGATTTGAAGCTAAGCCTTCTACATCGCATTGATTTGAAGCTAAATAATTTGTTACGCATGGAATTGAAGCTACCTCGTTTGTTCCTCCAGCTTTTGAAGCTATATCACTTATATCGCAAGTATTTGAAGCTAAATCATTTGTTTCGCATGGATCTGAAGCTAACTCGTTTGTTTCGCATGCAGTTGTAGCTAAATAGTGTATGTCACAAGTATTTGTAGCTAAACCATTTGTTTCGCATGGATTTGAAGCTAAGCCATCTACTTCGCATTGATTTGAAGCTAAATCATTTGTTTCTCATGGAATTGAAGCTACCTCGTTTGTTCCTCCAGCTTTTGAAGCTATATCATTTATATCGGAAGTATTTGAAGCTAAATCATATATGTCGTATGTATTTGAGGCTGAACCTTCTACATCGCATTGATTTGAAGCTAAATCTAGTGAATCGCACGGATTTGAAGCTAAACCTTCTACATCGCATTGATTTGCAGCTAAATCATGTGTGTCGCATGGATTTGAAGCTAACTCGTTCGTTTCGCCTGCAGTTGAATCTACATCACTTATATCACAAGTATTTGAAGCTGAATCATGTGTATCGCGTGGATTTGGAAGCTAACTCGTTTGATTAGTCTGCATTTGAAGCTATATCACTTTTACCCCAAGTGTTTGAAGCTAAATCATTTGTTTCGCATAGATTTGAAGCTAAACCTTATACATCGCATGGATTTGAAGCTAAATCATGTGTTTCGCATGGATTTGAAGCTAACTCGTTTGTTTCGCTTGCAGTTGAATCTAAATCATGTCTTTCACAAGTATTTGAAGATGAACCATTTGAATCGCATGGATTTGAACCTGATCCTTCTACTTCGCACTGATTTGCAGCTGAAGAATGTGTTTCGCATGGATTTGAAGCTAAACATTCTACATCCCATGGATTAGAAGCTAAATCATGTGTTTGGCATGGATTTGAAGCTAAACCTTCTACATCGCATTGATTTGCAGCTGAATCACGTGTATCGCATGCATTTGAAGCTAACTCTTTCGTTTCGCCTGTATTTGAAGCTATATCACTTATATCGCAAGTATTTGAATCTGAATCATTCGTTTCGCATGAATTTAAAGCTAAGCCTTCTACTTCGTATTGATTTGAAGCTAAATCATGTGTTTCGCATGGATTTGAAGCTAACTCGTTTCTTTCGCATGCAGTTGTACATAAATAATGTATATCACAAGTATTTGTAGCTAAACAATTTGTTTCGCATGGATTTGAAGCTAAACCTTCTACTTCGTATTGATTCGAAGACGAATCATGTGTTTCGCATGGATTTAAAGCTAAACCGTCTACATCGCATTGATTTGAAGCTAAATCATTTGTTTCGCATGGATTTGAAGCTAACTCGTTTGTTTCGCATTCATTTGAAGCTATATCACTTATATCGCTTGAATCTGATGCTAAATCATTTGTGTCGCATGGATTTGAATCTAAACCTTCTACATCGCATTGATTTGAAGCTAAACCTTCTACATCTTATTGATTTGAAGCTAAATCATTTGTTTCGCATGGATCTGAAGCTAACTCGTTTGTTTCGCATGCAGTTGTAGCTAAATAGTGTATGTCACAAGTATTTGTAGCTAAACCATTTGTTTCGCATGGATTTGAAGCTAAGCCATCTACTTCGCATTGATTTGAAGCTAAATCATTTGTTTCTCATGGAATTGAAGCTACCTCGTTTGTTTCCCCTGCATTTGAAGCTATATCAATTATATCGCAAGTATCTGATGCTAAATCATTTGTTTCGCTTGGACTTGAAGCTAAACCTTCTACATAGCATTGATTTGAAGCTTAATCATGTGTTTGGCATGGATTTGAAGCTAAACCTGCTACATCGCATTGATTTGCAGCTGAATCACGTGTTTCGCATGCATTTGAAGCTAACTCTTTCGTTTCGCCTGTATTTGAAGCTATATCACTTATATCGCAAGTATTTGAAGCTGAATCCTCCGTTTCGCATGAATTTAAAGCTAAGCCTTCTACTTCGTATTGATTTGAAGCTAAATCATGTGTTTCGCATGGATTTGAAGCTAACTCGTTTGTTTCGCATTCAGTTGAAGCTAAATCATGTCTTTCACAAGTATTTGAAGATGAACCATTTGAATCGCATGGATTTGAACCTGAGCCTCCTACTTCGCACTGATTTGCTGCTAAATAATATGTTTCGCATGGATTTGAAGCTAACTCGTTTGTTTCGCATGCAGTTGTAGCTAAATAATGTATATCAAAAGTATTTGTAGCTAAACCATTTGTTTCGCATGGATTTGAAGCTAAGCCATCTACTTCGCATTGGTTTGAAGCTAAATCATTTGTTTCTCATGGAATTGAAGCTACCTCGTTTGTTCCTCCAGCTTTTGAAGCTATATCATTTATATCGGAAGTATTTGAAGCTAAATCATATATGTCGTATGTATTTGAGGCTGAACCTCCTAAATCGCATTGATTTGAAGCTAAATCTAGTGTATCGCACGGATTTGAAGCTAAACCTTCTACATCGCATTGATTTGCAGCTAAATCATGTGTGTCGCATGGATTTGAAGCTAACTCGTTCGTTTCGCCTGCAGTTGAATCTACATCACTTATATCACAAGTATTTGAAGCTGAATCATGTGTATCGCGTGGATTTTGAAGCTAACTCGTTTGATTAGTCTGCATTTGAAGCTATATCACTTATACCCCAAGTGTTTGTAGCTAAATCATTTGTTTCGCATGGATTTGAAGCTAAACCTTATACATCGCATTGATTTGAAGCTAAATCATGTGTTTCGCATGGATCTGAAGCTAACTCGTTTGTTTCGGATGCAGTTGTAGCTAAATAATGTATGTCACAAGTATTTGTAGCTAAACCATTTGTTTCGAATGGATTTGAAGCTAAGCCATCTACTTCGCATTGATTTGAAGCTAAATCATTTGTTTCTCATGGAATTGAAGCTACCTCGTTTGTTCCTCCAGCTTTTGAAGCTATATCATTTATATCGGAAGTATTGGAAGCTAAATCATATATGTCGTATGTATTTGAGGCTGAACCTTCTACATCGCATTGATTTGAAGCTAAATCTAGTGAATCGCATGGATTTGAAGCTAAACCTTCTACATCGCATTGATTTGCAGCTGAATCACGTGTTGCGCATGCATTTGAAGCTAACTCTTTCGTTTCGCCTGTATTTGAAGCTATATCACTTATATCGCAAGTATTTGAAGCTGAATCTTTCGTTTCGCATGAATTTAAAGCTAAGCCTTCTACTTCGTATTGATTTGAAGCTAAATCATGTGTTTCGCATGGTATTGAAGCTACCTCGTTTGTTCCTCCTGCTTTTGAAGCTACATCACTTATATCGCATGGATTTGAAGCTGAACCTACTACATTGCATTGATTTGAAGCTAAATATTGTGTATCGCATGGATTTGAAGCTAACTCGTTCGTTGCGCATGCAGTTAAATATAAATAACCTATATCACAAGTATTTGAAGCTAAACCATTTGTTCCGCATTGATTTGAAGCTAAGTCTTCTACTTCCCAGTAATTGGAAGCTAACACACGTGTTTCGCATGGATTTGAAGCTAAGCCTACTACTTCGCATTGAATTGAAGCTAAATCATTTGTTTCGCATGGAATTGAAGCTACCTCGTTTTTTCCTTCTGCTTTTGAAGCTATATCACTTATATCGCTTGAATCTGATGCTAAATCATTTGTGTCGCATGGATTTGAATCTAAACCTTCTACATCGCATTGATTTGAAGCTAAACCTTCTACATCTTATTGATTTGAAGCTAAATCATGTGTTTCGCATAGAGTTGAAGCTAACTCGTTTGTTTCGTCAATATTTGAAGCTATATCACTTATATCGCACGCATCTGAAGCAAAATCATTTGTTTCCCATGGATTTGAAGCTAAACCATCTACATCGCAGTGATTTGAAGCTAAATCATTTGTTTCGCATGGATTTTAAGCTAACTCATTTTTCTCTCCTGCATTTGATGCTATATCACTTATATCGCAAGTATCTGAACCAAAATCATTGGTTTCGCGTGGATTTGTAGCTAAACCTTCTACATCGCATTGATTTGCAGCTGAATCACGTGTTTCGCTTGCATTTGAAGCTAACTCTTTCGTTTCGCCAGTATTTGAAGCTATATCACTTATACCCCAAGTGTTTGAAGCTAAATCATTTGTTTCGCATGGATTTGAAGCTAAACCTTATACATCGCATTGATTTGAAGCTAAGTCATGTGTTTCGCATGGATCTGAAGCTAACTTGTTTGTTTCGCATGCAGTTGTAGCTAAATAATGTATGTCACAAGTATTTGTAGCTAAACCATTTGTTTCGAATGGATTTGAAGCTAAGCCATCTACTTCGCATTGATTTGAAGCTAAATCATTTGTTTAGCATGGAATTGAAGCTACCCCGTTTGTTCCTCCAGCTTTTGAAGCTATATCATTTATATCGGAAGTATTTGAAGCTAAATCATATGTGTCGTATGTATTTGAAGCTGTACCTTCTACATCGCATTGATTTGAAGCTAAATCTAGTGTATCGCATGAATTTGAAGCTAAGCCTTCTACTTCGTATTTATTTGAAGCTAAATCATGCGTTTCGCATGGATTTGAAGCTAACTCGTTTGTTTCGCATGGGTTTTGATGCTAAGCCTCCTAGAACGCACTGATTTGTAGCTAAATTCATGTCTTTCGCATGGATTTGAAGCTAACTCGTTTTTTCCGCATGCATTTGAAGCTATATCATGTATATCACAAGTATTTGAAGCTAAATCATTTGATTGTTATGGATTTGAAGCTAAGCCTTCTACTTCGCATTAATTGGAAGCTAAATCACTTGTTTTGCATGGATTTGAATCTAAACCTTCTACATCGCATGGATTTCAAGCTAAATCATGTGTTTCGCATGGATTTGAAGCTAACTCGTTAGTTTCGCTTGCAGTTGAATCTAAATCATGTCTTTCACAAGTATTTGAAGAAGAATCATTTGAATCGCATGGATTTGAACCTGATCCTTCTACTTCGCACTGATTGCAGCTGAAGAATGTGTTTCGCATGGATTTGAAGCTAACTCGTTTGTTTCGCTTGCAGTTGAATCTAAATCATGTCTTTCACAAGTATTTGAAGAAGAACCATTTGAATCGCATGGATTTGAACCTGATCCTTCTACTTCGCACTGATTTGCAGCTGAAGAATGTGTTTCGCATGGATTTGAAGCTAAACCTTCTACATCCCATGGATTAGAAGCTAAATCATGTGTTTGGCATGGATTTGAAGCTAAACCTTCTACATCGCATTGATTTGCAGCTGAATCACGTGTATCGCATGCATTTGAATCTAACTCTTTCGTTTCGCCTGTATTTGAAGCTATATCACTTATATCGCAAGTATTTGAATCTGAATCTTTCGTTTCTAATGAATTTAAAGCTAAGCCTTCTACTTCGTATTGATTTGAAGCTAAATCATGTGTTTCGCATGGATTTGAAGCTAACTCGTTTGTTTCGCATGCAGTTGTAGATAATTAATGTATATCACAAGTATTTGTAGCTAAACAATTTGTTTCGCATGGATTTGAAGCTAAACCTTCTACTTCGTATTGATTTGCAGCTAAATCATTTGTTTCGCATGGTATTGAAGCTACCTCGTTTGTTCCTCCTGCTTTTGAAGCTACATCACGTATATCGCATGGATTTGAAGCTGAACCTACTACATCGCATTGATTTGAAGCTAAATCTTGTGTATCGCATGGATTTGAAGCTAACTCGTTTGTTTCGCATGGGTTTTGATGCTAAGCCTCCTAGAACGCACTGATTTGAAGCTAAATCATGTCTTTCGCATGGATTTGAAGCTAACTCGTTTGTTTCGCTTGCAGTTAAATCTAAATAACCTATATCACAAGTATTTGAAGCTAAACCATTTGTTTCGCATGGATTTGAAGCTAAGTCTTCTACTTCCCAGTAATTGGAAGCTAAAACATGTGTTTCGCATGGATTGAAGCTAAGCCTACTACTTCGCATTGAATTGAAGCTAAATCATTTGTTTCGCATGGAATTGAAGCTACCTCGTTTTTTCCTTCTGCTTTTGAAGCTATATCGCTTATATCGCATGGATTTGAAGCTGAACCTACTACATCGTATTGATTTGAAGCTAAATCATTAGTATCGCATGGATTTGAAGCGAAACCTTATAGATCGCATTGATTGAAGCTATATCATGTGTTTCGCATGGATTTGAAGCTAAACCGTCTACATCGCATTGATTTGAAGCTAAATCATTTGTTTCGCATGGATTTGTATCTAACTCGTTTGTTTCGCATTCATTTGAAGCTATATCACTTATATCGCTTGAATCTGATGCTAAATCATTTGTGTCGCATGGATTGAATCTAAACCTTCTACATCGCATTGATTTGAAGCTAAACCTTCTACATCTTATTGATTGGAAGCTAATCATTTGTTTCGCATGGATCTGAAGCTAACTCGTTTGTTTCGCATGCAGTTGTAGCTAAATAGTGTATGTCACAAGTGTTGGTAGCTAAACCATTTGTTTCGCATGGATTTGAAGCTAAGCCATCTACTTCGCATTGATTTGAAGCTAAATCATTTGTTTCTCATGGAATTGAAGCTACCTTGTTTGTTCCTCCAGCTTTTGAAGCTATATCATTTATATCGGAAGTATTTGAAGCTAAATCATATATGTCGTATGTATTTGAGGCTGAACCTTCTACATCGCATTGATTTGAAGCTAAATCTAGTGAATCGCACGGATTTGAAGCTAAACCTTCTACATCGCATTGATTTGCAGCTAAATCATGTGTGTCGCATGGATTTGAAGCTAACTCGTTTGTTTCGTCAATATTTGAAGCTATATCACTTATATCGCAAGCTTCTGAAGCAAAATCATTTGTTTCCCATGGATTTGAAGCTAAACCATCTACATCGCAGTGATTTGAAGCTAAATCATTTGTTTCGGATGGATTTTAAGCTAACTCATTTTTCTCTCCTGCATTTGATGCTATATCACTTATATCGCAAGTATCTGAACAAAATCATTGGTTTCGCGTGGATTTGTAGCTAAACCTTCTCCATCGCATTGATTTGAATCTAAATTATGTGTTTCGCTTGGATTTTGAAGCTAACTCGTTTGATTCGTCTGCAGTTGAATCTATATCACTTATATCCCAAGTGTTTGAAGCTTAATCATGTGTTTCGCATGGATTTGAAGCTAACTCGTTTGTTTCGCATGGGTTTGATGCTAAGCTCCAAGAACGCACTGATTTGAAGCTAAATCATGTTTCTCGCATGGATTTGAAGCTAACTCGTTTTTTCCGCATGCATTTGAAGCTATATCATGTATATCACAAGTATTTGAAGCTAAATCATTTGATTGTTATGGATTTGAAGCTAAGCCTTCTACTTCGCATTAATTGGAAGCTAAATCACTTGTTTTGCATGGATTTGAATCTAAACCTTCTACATCGCATGGATTTGAAGCTAAATCATGTGTTTCGCATGGGTTTTGATGCTAAGCCTCCTAGAACGCACTGATTTGAAGCTAAATCATGTCTTTCGCATGGATTTGAAGCTAACTCGTTTTTTCCGCATGCATTTGAAGCTATATCATGTATATCACAAGTATTTGAAGCTAAATCATTTGATTGTTATGGATTTGAAGCTAAGCCTTCTACTTCGCATTAATTGGAAGCTAAATAACTTGTTTTGCATGGATTTGAATCTAAACCTTCTACATCGCATGGATTTGAAGCTAAACCTCTACTTCGTATTGATTCGAAGACGAATCATGTGTTTCGCATGGATTTAAAGCTAAACCGTCTACATCGCATTGATTTGAAGCTAAATCATTTGTTTCGCATGGATTTGAAGCTAACTCGTTTGTTTCGCATTCATTTGAAGCTATATCACTTATATCGCTTGAATCTGATGCTAAATCATTTGTGTCGCATGGATTTGAATCTAAACCTTCTACATCGCATTGATTTGAAGCTAAACCTTCTACATCTTATTGATTTGAAGCTAAATCATTTGTTTCGCATGGATCTGAAGCTAACTCGTTTGTTTCGCATGCAGTTGTAGCTAAATAGTGTATGTCACAAGTATTTGTAGCTAAACCATTTGTTTCGCATGGATTTGAAGCTAAGCCATCTACTTCGCATTGATTTGAAGCTAAATCATTTGTTTCTCATGGAATTGAAGCTACCTCGTTTGTTCTCCAGCTTTTGAAGCTATATCATTTATATCGGAAGTATTTGAAGCTAAATCATATATGTCGTATGTATTTGAGGCTGAACCTTCTACATCGCATTGATTTGAAGCTAAATCTAGTGAATCGCACGGATTTGAAGCTAAACCTTCTACATCGCATGATTTGCAGCTAAATCATGTGTGTCGCATGGATTTGAAGCTAACTCGTTCGTTTCGCCTGCAGTTGAATCTACATCACTTATATCAGAAGTATTTGAAGCTGAATCATGTGTATCGCGTGGATTTGGAAGCTAACTCGTTTGACTAGTCTGCATTTGAAGCTATATCACATTTAGCCCAAGTGTTTGAAGCTAAATCATTTGTTTCGCATTGATTTGAAGCTAAACCTTCTACATCTTAATGATTTGAAGCTAAATCATTTGTTTCGCATGGATTTTCATGCTAACTCGTTTGATTCGTCTGCATTTGAAGCTATATCGCTTATATCCCAAGTGTTTGAAGCTAAATCATGTGTTTCACTTACACTTGAAGCTAACCTTCTACATAGAATTGATTTGAAGCTTAATCATGTGTTTTGCATGGATTGCAGCTAACTCGTTTGTTTCCCCTGCATTTGAAGCTATATCAATTATATCGCAAGTATCTGATGCTAAATCATTTGTTTCGCTTGGACTTGAAGCTAAACCTTCTACATAGCATTGATTTGAAGCTTAATCATGTGTTTGGCATGGATTTGAAGCTAAACCTGCTACATCGCATTGATTTGCAGCTGAATCACGTGTTTCGCATGCATTTGAAGCTAACTCTTTCGTTTCGCCTGTATTTTGAAGCTATATCACTTATATCGCAAGTATTTGAAGCTGAATCCTCCGTTTCGCATGAATTTAAAGCTAAGCCTTCTACTTCGTATTGATTTGAAGCTAAATCATGTGTTTCGCATGGATTTGAAGCTAACTCGTTTGTTTCGCATTCAGTGAAGCTAAATCATGTCTTTCACAAGTATTTGAAGATGAACCATTTGAATCGCATGGATTTGAACCTGAGGCCTCCTACTTCGCACTGATTTGCTGCTAATAATATGTTTCGCATGGATTTGAAGCTAACTCGTTCGTTTTGCATGCATTTGTAGCTAAATAATGTATATCACAAGTATTTATAGCTAAACCATTAGTATCGCATGGATTTGAAGCGAAACCTTATAGATCGCATTGATTTGAAGCTATATCATGTGTTTCGCATGGATTTGAAGCTAACTCGTTTGTTTCGCATGCAGTTGTAGCTAAATAATGTATATCAAAAGTATTTGTAGCTAAACCGTTTGTTTCGCATGGATTTGAAGCTAAGCCATCTACTTCGCATTGGTTTGAAGCTAAATCATTTGTTTCTCATGAATTGAAGCTACCTCGTTTGTTCCTCCAGCTTTTGAAGCTATATCATTTATATCGGAAGTATTTGAAGCTAAATCATATATGTCGTATGTATTTGAGGCTGAACCTCCTAAATCGCATTGATTTGAAGCTAAATCTAGTGTATCGCACGGATTTGAAGCTAAACCTCTACATCGCATTGATTTGCAGCTAAATCATGTGTGTCGCATGGATTTGAAGCTAACTCGTTCGTTCGCCTGCAGTTGAATCTACATCACTTATATCACAAGTATTTGAAGCTGAATCATGTGTATCGCGTGGATTTTGAAGCTAACTCGTTTGATTAGTCTGCATTTGAAGCTATATCACTTATACCCAAGTGTTTGTAGCTAAATCATTTGTTTCGCATGGATTTGAAGCTAAACCTTATACATCGCATTGATTTGAAGCTAAATCATGTGTTTCGCATGGATCTGAAGCTAACTCGTTTGTTTCGGATGCAGTTGTAGCTAAATAATGTATGTCACAAGTATTTGTAGCTAAACCATTTGTTTCGAATGGATTTGAAGCTAAGCCATCTACATCGCATTGATTTGAAGCTAATCTAGTGAATCGCATGATTTGAAGCTAAACCTTCTACATCGCATTGATTTGCAGCTGAATCACGTGTTGCGATGCATTTGAAGCTAACTCTTTCGTTTCGCCTGTATTTGAAGCTATATCACTTATATCGCAAGTATTGAAGCTGAATCTTTCGTTCGCATGAATTTAAAGCTAAGCCTTCTACTTCGTATTGATTGAAGCTAAATCATGTGTTTCGCATGGTATTGAAGCTACCTCGTTTGTTCCTCCTGCTTTGAAGCTACATCACTTATATCGCATGGATTTGAAGCTGAACCTACTACATGCATTGATTTGAAGCTAAATATTGTGTATCGCATGGATTTGAAGCTAACTCGTTCGTTGCGCATGCAGTTAAATATAAATAACCTATATCACAAGTATTGAAGCTAAACCATTTGTTCCGCATTGATTTGAAGCTAAGTCTTCTACTTCCCAGTAATTGGAAGCTAACACACGTGTTTCGCATGATTTGAAGCTAAGCCTACTACTTCGCATTGAATTGAAGCTAAATCATTGTTTTCGCATGGAATTGAAGCTACCTCGTTTTTTCCTTCTGCTTTTGAAGCTATATCACTTATATCGCTTGAATCTGATGCTAAATCATTTGTGTCGCATGATTTGAATCTAAACCTTCTACATCGCATTGATTTGAAGCTAAACCTTCTACATCTTATTGATTTGAAGCTAAATCATGTGTTTCGCATAGAGTTGAAGCTAACTCGTTTGTTTCGTCAATATTTGAAGCTATATCACTTATATCGCACGCATCTGAAGCAAAATCATTTGTTTCCCATGGATTTGAAGCTAACCATCTACATCGCAGTGATTTGAAGCTAAATCATTTGTTTCGCATGGATTTTAAGCTAACTCATTTTTCTCTCCTGCATTTGATGCTATATCACTTATATCGCAAGTATCTGAACCAAAATCATTGGTTTCGCGTGATTTGTAGCTAAACCTTCTACATCGCATTGATTTGCAGCTGAATCACGTGTTTCGCATGCATTTGAAGCTAACTCTTTCGTTTCGCCAGTATTTGAAGCTATATCCTTATACCCCAAGTGTTGAAGCTAAATCATTTGTTTCGCATGGATTTGAAGCTAAACCTTATACATCGCATTGATTTGAAGCTAAGTCATGTGTTTCGCATGGATCTGAAGCTAACTTGTTGTTTCGCATGCACTTGTAGCTAAATAATGTATGTCACAAGTATTTGTAGCTAAACCATTTGTTTCGAATGGATTTGAAGCTAAGCATCTACTTCGCATTGATTTGAAGCTAAATCATTTGTTTAGCATGGAATTGAAGCTACCCGTTTGTCTCCAGCTTTGAAGCTATATCATTTATATCGGAAGTATTTGAAGCTAAATCAAATGTGTCGTATGTATTTGAAGCTGAACCTTCTACATCGCATTGATTTGAAGCTAAATCTAGTGTATCGCATAGATATTGAAGCTAAGCCTTCTACTTCGTATTAATTTGAAGCTAAATCATGTCTTTCGCATGGATTTGAAGCTAACTCGTTTTTTCCGCATGCATTTGAAGCTATATCATGTATATCACAAGTATTGAAGCTAAATCATTTGATTGTTATGGATTTGAAGCTAAGCCTTCTACTTCGCATTAATTGGAAGCTAAATCACTTGTTTTGCATGGATTTGAATCTAAACCTTCTACATCGCATGATTTCAAGCTAAATCATGTGTTTCGCATGGATTTGAAGCTAACTCGTTAGTTTCGCTTGCAGTTGAATATAAATCATGTCTTTCACAAGTATTTGAAGAAGAACCATTTGAATCGCATGGATTTGAACCTGATCCTTCTACATCGCACTGATTTGCAGCTGAAGATGTGTTTCGCATGGATTTGAAGCTAACTCGTTTGTTTCGCTTGCAGTTGAATCTAAATCATGTCTTTCACAAGTATTTGAAGAAGAACCATTTGAATCGCATGGATTTGAACCTGATCCTTCTACTTCGCACTGATTTGCAGCTGAAGAATGGTTTCGCATGGATTTGAAGCTAAACCTTCAACATCCCATGGATTAGAAGCTAAATCATGTGTTTGGCATGGATTTGAAGCTAAACCTTCTACATCGCATTGATTTGCAGCTGAATCACGTGTTATCGCATGCATTTGAATCTAACTCTTTCGTTTCGCCTGTATTTGAGCTATATCACTTATATCGCAAGTATTTGAATCTGAATCTTTCGTTTCTAATGAATTTAAAGCTAAGCCTTCTACTTCGTATTGATTTGAAGCTAAATCATGTGTTTCGCATGGATTTGAAGCTAACTCGTTTGTTTCGCATGCAGTTGTAGATAATTATGTATATCACAAGTATTTGTAGCTAAACAATTTGTTTCGCATGGATTTGAAGCTAAACCTTCTACTTCGAATTTGTTTCGCATGGATTTGAAGCTAAACCTTCTACTTCGTATTGATTTGCAGCTAAATCATTTGTTTCGCATGGTATTGAAGCTACCTCGTTTGTTCCTCCTGCTTTTGAAGCTACATCACGTATATCGCATGGATTTGAAGCTGAACCTACTACATCGCATTGATTTGAAGCTAAATCTTGTGTATCGCATGGATTTGAAGCTAACTCGTTTGTTTCGCATGGGTTTTGATGCTAAGCCTCCTAGAACGCACTGATTTGAAGCTAAATCATGTCTTTCGCATGGATTTGAAGCTAACGCGTTTGTTTCGCTTGCAGTTAAATCTAAATAACCTATATCACAAGTATTTGAAGCTAAACCATTTGTTTCGCATGGATTTGAAGCTAAGTCTTCTACTTCCCAGTAATTGGAAGCTAAAACATGTGTTTCGCATGGATTTGAAGCTAAGCCTACTACTTCGCATTGAATTGAAGCTAAATCATTTGTTTCGCATGGAATTGAAGCTACCTCGTTTTTTCCTTCTGCTTTTGAAGCTATATCGCTTATATCGCATGGATTTGAAGCTGAACCTACTACATCGTATTGATTTGAAGCTAAATCATTAGTATCGCATGGATTTGAAGCGAAACCTTATAGATCGCATTGATTTGAAGCTATATCATGTGTTTCGCATGGATTTGAAGCTAAACCGTCTACATCGCATTGATTTGAAGCTAAATCATTTGTTTCGCATGGATTTGTATCTAACTCGTTTGTTTCGCATTCATTTGAAGCTATATCACTTATATCGCTTGAATCTGATGCTAAATCATTTGTGTCGCATGGATTTGAATCTAAACCTTCTACATCGCATTGATTTGAAGCTAAACCTTCTACATCTTATTGATTGGAAGCTAAATCAATTGTTTCGCATGGATCTGAAGCTAACTCGTTTGTTTCGCATGCAGTTGTAGCTAAATAGTGTATGTCACAAGTGTTGGTAGCTAAACCATTTGTTTCGCATGGATTTGAAGCTAAGCCATCTACTTCGCATTGATTTGAAGCTAAATCATTTGTTTCTCATGGAATTGAAGCTACCTTGTTTGTTCCTCCAGCTTTTGAAGCTATATCATTTATATCGGAAGTATTTGAAGCTAAATCATATATGTCGTATGTATTTGAGGCTGAACCTTCTACATCGCATTGATTTGAAGCTAAATCTAGTGAATCGCACGGATTTGAAGCTAAACCTTCTACATCGCATTGATTTGCAGCTAAATCATGTGTGTCGCATGGATTTGAAGCTAACTCGTTTGTTTCGTCAATATTTGAAGCTATATCACTTATATCGCAAGCTTCTGAAGCAAAATCATTTGTTTCCCATGGATTTGAAGCTAAACCATCTACATCGCAGTGATTTGAAGCTAAATCATTTGTTTCGGATGGATTTTAAGCTAACTCATTTTTCTCTCCTGCATTTGATGCTATATCACTTATATCGCAAGTATCTGAACCAAAATCATTGGTTTCGCGTGGATTTGTAGCTAAACCTTCTACATCGCATTGATTTGAATCTAAATTATGTGTTTCGCTTGGATTTTGAAGCTAACTCGTTTGATTCGTCTGCAGTTGAATCTATATCACTTATATCCCAAGTGTTTGAAGCTTAATCATGTGTTTCGCATGGATTTGAAGCTAACTCGTTTGTTTCGCATGGGTTTTGATGCTAAGCCTCCAAGAACGCACTGATTTGAAGCTAAATCATGTTTCTCGCATGGATTTGAAGCTAACTCGTTTTTTCCGCATGCATTTGAAGCTATATCATGTATATCACAAGTATTTGAAGCTAAATCATTTGATTGTTATGGATTTGAAGCTAAGCCTTCTACTTCGCATTAATTGGAAGCTAAATCACTTGTTTTGCATGGATTTGAATCTAAACCTTCTACATCGCATGGATTTGAAGCTAAATCATGTGTTTCGCATGGATTTGAAGCTAACTCGTTTGTTTCGCTTGCAGTTGAATCTAAATCATGTCTATCACAAGTATTTGAAGAAGAACCATTTGAATCGCATGGATTTGAACCTGATCCTTCTACTTCGCACTGATTTGCAGCTGAAGAATGTGTTTCGCATGGATTTGAAGCTAAACCTTCTACTTCGTATTGATTTGCAGCTAAATCATTTGTTTCGCATGGTATTGAAGCTACCTCGTTTGTTCCTCCTGCTTTTGAAGCTACATCACTTCTATCGCATGGATTTGAAGCGAAACCTTATAGATCGCATTGATTTGAATCTATATCATGTGTTTCGCATGGATTTGAAGCTAACTCGTTTGTTTCGCATGCAGTTGTAGCTAAATAATGTATATCACAAGTATTTGTAGCTAAACCATTTGTTTCGCATGGAATTGAAGCTAAATCATGTGTTTTGCATGGATTTGAAGCTAACTCGTTTGTTTCGCCTGCATTTGAAGCTATTTCATTTATACCGCAAGTATTTGAAGCTAAATCAATCGTTTGGCATGGATTTGAAGCTAAGCCTTCTACTTCGCTTTGATTCGAAGACGAATCATGTGTTTCGCATGGATTTGAAGCTAAACCGTCTACATCGCATTGATTTGAAGCTAAATCATGTTTTTCGCATGGATTTGAAGCTAACTCGTTTGTTTCGCATGCAGTTGAAGCTAAATCACGTCTTTCACAAGTATTTGAAGATGAACCATTTCAATCGCATGGATTTGAACCTGAGCCTTCTACTTCGCACTGATTTGCAGCTAAATAATATGTTTCGCATGGATTTGAAGCTAACTCGTTCGTTTTGCATGCAGTTGTAGCTAAATAATGTATATCACAAGTATTTATAGCTAAACCATTTGTTTCGCATGGATTTGAAGCTGAACCTTCTACATCGCATTGATTTGAAGCTAAACCTTCTACATTCTATTGATCTGAAGCTAAATCGAGTGTTTCGCATGGATTTGAAGCTAACTCGTTTTTTCGCATGCATTTGTAGATAAATAATGTATATCACAAGTATTTGTAGCTAAACCACTTGTTTCGTATGGATTTGAAGCTAAACCTTCTACTTCGTATTGATTTGCAGCTAAATCATTTGTTTCGCATGGTATTGAAGCTACCTCGTTTGTTCCTCCTGCTTTTGAAGCTATATCACTTATATCGCATGGATTTGAAGCTGAACCTACTACATCGTATTGATTTGAAGCTAAATCGTTAGTATCGCATGGATTTGAACCGAAACCTTATAGATCGCATTGATTTGAAGCTATATCATGTGTTTCGCATGGATTTGAAGCTAACTCGTTTGTTTCGCATGCAGTTGTAGCTAAATAATGTATATCACAAGTATTTGTAGCTAAACCATTTGTTTCGCATGGATTTGAAGCTAAGCCATCTACTTCGCATTGGTTTGAAGCTAAATCATTTGTTTCTCATGGAATTGAAGCTACCTCGTTTGTTCCTCCAGCTTTTGAAGCTATATCATTTATATCGGAAGTATTTGAAGCTAAATCATATATGTCGTATGTATTTGAGGCTGAACCTTCTACATCGCATTGATTTGAAGCTAAATCATTTGTTTCGCATGGATTTGAAGCTAACTCGTTTGTTTCGCATTCATTTGAAGCTATATCACTTATATCGCTTGAATCTGATGCTAAATCATTTGTGTCGCATGGATTTGAATCTAAACCTTCTACATCGCATTGATTTGAAGCTAAACCTTCTACATCTTATTGATTTGAAGCTAAATCATGTGTTTCGCATGGAGTTGAAGCTAACTCGTTTGTTTCGTCAATATTTGAAGCTATATCACTTATATCGCAAGCATCTGAAGCAAAATCATTTGTTTCCCATGGATTTGAAGCTAAACCATCTACATCGCAGTGATTTGAAGCTAAATCATTTGTTTCGGATGGATTTTCAGCTAAACCTTCTACATAACATTGATTTGAAGATTAATCGTGTGTTTTGCATGGATTTTCATGCTAACTCGTTTGATTCGTCTGCATTTGAAGCTATATCGCTTATATCCCAAGTGTTTGAAGCTAAATCATTTGTTTCACTTACACTTGAATCTAAATCTTCTACATAGAATTGATTTGAAGCTTAATCATGTGTTTTGCATGGATTTGCAGCTAACTCGTTTGTTTCCCCTGCATTTGAAGCTATATCAATTATATCGCAAGTATCTGATGTAAAATCATTTGTTTCGCTTGGATTTGAAGCTAAACCTTCTACATAGCATTGATTTGAAGCTTAATCATGTGTTTGGCATGGATTTGAAGCTAAACCTGCTACATCGCATTGATTTGCAGCTGAATCACGTGTTTCGCATGCATTTGAAGCTAACTCTTTCGTTTCGCCTGTATTTGAAGCTATATCACTTATATCGCAAGTATTTGAAGCTGAATCTTTCGTTTCGCATGAATTTAAAGCTAAGCCTTCTACTTCGTATTGATTTGAAGCTAAATCATGTTTTTCGCATGGATTTGAAGCTAACTCGTTTGTTTCGCATGCAGTTGAAGCTAAATCATGTCTTTCACAAGTATTTGAAGATGAATCATTTGAATCGCATGGATTTGAACCTGAGCCTTCTACTTAGCACTGATTTGCAGCTGAATAATATGTTTCGCATGGATTTGAAGCTAACTCGTTCGTTTTGCATGCAGTTGTAGCTAAATAATGTATATCACAAGTATTTATAGCTAAACTATTTGTTTCGAATGAATTTGAAGCTAAACCTTCTACATCGCATTGATTTGAAGCTAAACCTTCTACATTCTATTGATCTGAAGCTAAACCTTCTAACTCTTATTGATTTGAAGCTAAACCTTCTACTTCGTATTGATTTGCAGCTAAATCATTTGTTTCGCATGGTATTGAAGCTACCTCGCTTGTTCCTCCTGCTTTTGAAGCTATATCACTTATATCGCATTGATTTGAAGCTAAACCTTCTACATCTTATTGATTTGAAGCTAAATCATGTGTTTCGCATAGAGTTGAAACTAACTCGTTTGTTTCGTCAATATTTGAAGCTATATCACTTATATCGCAAGCATCTGAAGCAAAATCATTTGTTTCCCATGGATTTGAAGCTAAACCATCTACATCGCAGTGATTTGAAGCTAAATCATTTGTTTCGGACGGATTTTAAGCTAACTCATTTTTCTCTCCTGCATTTGATGCTATATCACTTATATCGCAAGTATCTGAACCAAAATCATTGGTTTCGCGTGGATTTGTAGCTAAACCTTCTACATCGCATTGATTTGAATCTAAATTATGTGTTTCGCTTGGATTTTGAAGCTAACTCGTTTGATTCGTCTGCAGTTGAATCTATATCACTTATATCCCAAGTGTTTGAAGCTAAATCATTTGTTTCGCATGGATTTTAAGCTAAACCTTCTACATAACATTGATTTGAAGATTAATCGTGTGTTTTGCATGGATTTTCATGCTAACTCGTTTGATTCGTCTGCATTTGAAGCTATATCGCTTATATCCCAAGTGTTTGAAGCTAAATCATTTGTTTCACTTACACTTGAATCTAAACCTTCTACATAGAATTGATTTGAAGCTTAATCATGTGTTTTGCATGGATTTGCAGCTAACTCGTTTGTTTCCCCTGCATTTGAAGCTATATCAATTATATCGCAAGTATCTGATGCTAAATCATTTGTTTCGCTTGGATTTGAAGCTAAACCTTCTACATAGCATTGATTTGAAGCTTAATCATGTGTTTGGCATGGATTTGAAGCTAAACCTGCTACATCGCATTGATTTGCAGCTGAATCACGTGTTTCGCATGCATTTGAAGCTAACTCTTTCGTTTCGCATGAATTTAAAGCTAAGCCTTCTACTTCGTATTGATTTGAAGCTAAATCATGTTTTTCGCATGGATTTGAAGCTAACTCGTTTGTTTCGCATGCAGTTGAAGCTAAATCATGTCTTTCACAAGTATTTGAAGATGAACCATTTGAATCGCATGGATTTGAACCTGAGCCTTCTACTTCGCACTGATTTGCAGCTAAATAATATGTTTCGCATGGATTTGAAGCTAACTCGTTCGTTTTGCATGCAGTTGTAGCTAAATAATGTATATCACAAGTATTTATAGCTAAACTATTTGTTTCGAATGAATTTGAAGCTAAACCTTCTACATCGCATTGATTTGAAGCTAAACCTTCTACATTCTATTGATCTGAAGCTAAACCTTCTAACTCTTATTGATTTGAAGCTAAACCTTCTACATCACATTGATTTGAAGCTAAATCGAGTGTTTCGCATGGATTTGAAGCTAACTCGTTTTTTCGCATGCAGTTAAATCTAAATAACCTATATCACAAGTATTTGAAGCTAAACCATTTGTTTCGCATGGATTTGAAGCTAAGTCTTCTACTTCCCAGTAATTGGAAGCTAATACACGTGTTTCGCATGGATTTGAAGCTAAGCCTACTACTTCGCATTGAATTGAAGCTAAATCATTTGATTCGCATGGAATTGAAGCTACCTCGTTTTTTCCTTCTGCTTTTGAAGCTATATCACTTATATCGCATGGATTTGAAGCTGAACCTACTACATCGTATTGATTTGAAGCTAAATCATTAGTATCGCATGGATTTGAAGCGAGACATTCTACATCGCATTGATTTGAAGCTAAACCTTCTACATCTTATTGATTTGAAGCTAAATCATGTGTTTCGCATGGAGTTGAAGCTAACTCGTTTGTTTCGTCAATATTTGAAGCTATATCACTTATATCGCAAGCATCTGAAGCAAAATCATTTGTTTCCCATGGATTTGAAGCTAAACCATCTACATCGCAGTGATTTGAAGCTAAATCATTTGTTTCGGATGGATTTTAAGCTAACTCATTTTTCTCTCCTGCATTTGATGCTATATCACTTATATCGCAAGTATCTGAAACAAAATCATTGGTTTCGCGTGGATTTGTAGCTAAACCTTCTACATCGCATTGATTTGAATCTAAATTATGTGTTTCGCTTGGATTTTGAAGCTAACTCGTTTGATTCGTCTGCAGTTGAATCTATATCACTTATATCCCAAGTGTTTGAAGCTAAATCATTTGTTTCGCATGGATTTTAAGCTAAACCTTCTACATAACATTGATTTGAAGATTAATCGTGTGTTTTGCATGGATTTTCATGCTAACTCGTTTGATTCGTCTGCATTTGAAGCTATATCGCTTATATCCCAAGTGTTTGAAGCTAAATCATTTGTTTCACTTACACTTGAATCTAAACCTTCTACATAGAATTGATTTGAAGCTTAATCATGTGTTTTGCATGGATTTGCAGCTAACTCGTTTGTTTCCCCTGCATTTGAAGCTATATCAATTATATCGCAAGTATCTGATGCTAAATCATTTGTTTCGCTTGGATTTGAAGCTAAACCTTCTACATAGCATTGATTTGAAGCTTAATCATGTGTTTGGCATGGATTTGAAGCTAAACCTGCTACATCGCATTGATTTGCAGCTGAATCACGTGTTTCGCATGCATTTGAAGCTAACTCTTTCGTTTCGCATGAATTTAAAGCTAAGCCTTCTACTTCGTATTGATTTGAAGCTAAATCATGTTTTTCGCATGGATTTGAAGCTAACTCGTTTGTTTCGCATGCAGTTGAAGCTAAATCATGTCTTTCACAAGTATTTGAAGATGAACCATTTGAATCGCATGGATTTGAACCTGAGCCTTCTACTTCGCACTGATTTGCAGCTAAATAATATGTTTTGCATGGATTTGAAGCTAACTCGTTCGTTTTGCATGCAGTTGTAGCTAAATAATGTATATCACAAGTATTTATAGCTAAACTATTTGTTTCGAATGAATTTGAAGCTAAACCTTCTACATCGCATTGATTTGAAGCTAAACCTTCTACATTCTATTGATCTGAAGCTAAACCTTCTAACTCTTATTGATTTGAAGCTAAACCTTCTACATCGCATTGATTTGAAGCTAAATCGAGTGTTTCGCATGGATTTGAAGCTAACTCGTTTTTTCGCATGCAGTTGTAGATAAATAATGTATATCACAAGTATTTGTAGCTAAACCACTTGTTTCGCATGGATTTGAAGCTAAACCTTCTACTTCGTATTGATTTGCAGCTAAATCATTTGTTTCGCATGGTATTGAAGCTACCTCGTTTGTTCCTTCTGCTTTTGAAGCTATATCACTTATATCGCATGGATTTGAAGCTGAACCTACTACATCGTATTGATTTGAAGCTAAATCATTAGTATCGCATGGATTTGAAGCGAAACCTTATAGATCGCATTGATTTGAAGCTAAACCTTCTACATTCTATTGATCTGAAGATAAACCTTCTAACTCTTATTGATTTGAAACTAAACCTTCTACATCGCATTGATTTGAAGCTAAATCGAGTGTTTCGCATGGATTTGAAGCTAACTCGTTTTTTCGCATGCAGTTGTAGATAAATAATGTATATCACAAGTATTTGTAGCTAAACCACTTGTTTCGCATGGATTTGAAGCTAAACCTTCTACTTCGTATTGATTTGCAGCTAAATCATTTGTTTCGCATGGTATTGAAGCTACCTCGTTTGTTCCTCCTGCTTTTGAAGCTATATCACTTATATCGCATGGATTTGAAGCTGAACCTACTACATCGTATTGATTTGAAGCTAAATCATTAGTATCGCATGGATTTGAAGCGAAACCTTATAGATCGCAATGATTTGAAGCTGAACCTTCTACATTCTATTGATCTGAAGATAAACCTTCTAACTCTTATTGATTTGAAGCTAAACCTTCTACATCGCATTGATTTGAAGCTAAATCGAGTGTTTCGCATGGATTTGAAGCTAACTCGTTTTTTCGCATGCAGTTGTAGATAAATAATGTATATCACAAGTATTTGTAGCTAAACCACTTGTTTCGCATGGATTTGAAGCTAAACCTTCTACTTCGTATTGATTTGCAGCTAAATCATTTGTTTCGCATGGTATTGAAGCTACCTCGCTTGTTCCTCCTGCTTTTGAAGCTATATCACTTATATCGCATTGATTTGAAGCTAAACCTTCTACATCTTATTGATTTGAAGCTAAATCATGTGTTTCGCATAGAGTTGAAACTAACTCGTTTGTTTCGTCAATATTTGAAGCTATATCACTTATATCGCAAGCATCTGAAGCAAAATCATTTGTTTCCCATGGATTTGAAGCTAAACCATCTACATCGCAGTGATTTGAAGCTAAATCATTTGTTTCGGACGGATTTTAAACTAACTCATTTTTCTCTCCTGCATTTGATGCTATATCACTTATATCGCAAGTATCTGAACCAAAATCATTGGTTTCGCGTGGATTTGTAGCTAAACCTTCTACATCGCATTGATTTGAAGATTAATCGTGTGTTTTGCATGGATTTTCATGCTAACTCGTTTGATTCGTCTGCATTTGAAGCTATATCGCTTATATCCCAAGTGTTTGAAGCTAAATCATTTGTTTCACTTACACTTGAATCTAAACCTTCTACATAGAATTGATTTGAAGCTTAATCATGTGTTTTGCATGGATTTGCAGCTAACTCGTTTGTTTCCCCTGCATTTGAAGCTATATCAATTATATCGCAAGTATCTGATGCTAAATCATTTGTTTCGCTTGGATTTGAAGCTAAACCTTCTACATAGCATTGATTTGAAGCTTAATCATGTGTTTGGCATGGATTTGAAGCTAAACCTGCTACATCGCATTGATTTGCAGCTGAATCACGTGTTTCGCATGCATTTGAAGCTAACTCTTTCGTTTCGCCTGTATTTGAAGCTATATCACTTATATCGCAAGTATTTGAAGCTGAATCTTTCGTTTCGCATGAATTTAAAGCTAAGCCTTCTACTTCGTATTGATTTGAAGCTAAATCATGTTTTTCGCATGGATTTGAAGCTAACTCGTTTGTTTCGCATGCAGTTGAAGCTAAATCATGTCTTTCACAAGTATTTGAAGATGAACCATTTGAATCGCATGGATTTGAACCTGAACCTTCTACTTCGCACTGATTTGCAGCTAAATAATATGTTTCGCATGGATTTGAAGCTAACTCGTTCGTTTTGCATGCAGTTGTAGCTAAATAATGTATATCACAAGTATTTATAGCTAAACTATTTGTTTCGAATGAATTTGAAGCTAAACCTTCTACATCGCATTGATTTGAAGCTAAACCTTCTACATTCTATTGATCTGAAGCTAAACCTTCTAACTCTTATTAATTTGAAGCTAAACCTTCTACATCGCATTGATTTGAAGCTAAATCGAGTGTTTCGCATGGATTTGAAGCTAACTCGTTTTTTCGCATGCAGTTAAATCTAAATAACCTATATCACAAGTATTTGAAGCTAAACAATTTGTTTCGCATGGATTTGAAGCTAAGTCTTCTACTTCCCAGTAATTGGAAGCTAAAACACGTGTTTCGCATGGATTTGAAGCTAAGCCTTCTACTTCGCATTGAATTGAAGCTAAATCATTTGATTCGCAATGAATTGAAGCTACCTCGTTTTTTCCTTCTGCTTTTGAAGCTATATCACTTATATCGCATGGATTTGAAGCTGAACCTACTACATCGTATTGATTTGAAGCTAAATCATTAGTATCGCATGGATTTGAAGCGAAACCTTATAGATCGCATTATTTTGAAGCTATATCATGTGTTTCGCATGGATTTGAAGCTAACTCGTTTGTTTCGCATGCAGTTGTAGCTAAATAATGTATATCACAAGTATTTGTAGCTAAACCATTTGTTTCGCATGGATTTGAAGCTAAGCCATCTACTTCGCATTGGTTTGAAGCTAAATCATTTGTTTCTCATGGAATTGAAGCTACCTCGTTTGTTCCTCCAGCTTTTGAAGCTATATCATTTATATCGGAAGTATTTGAAGCTAAATCATATATGTCGTGTGTATTTGAGACTGAACCTTCTACATCGCATTGATTTGAAGCTAAATCATTTGTTTCGCATGGATTTGAAGCTAACTCGTTTGTTTCGCATTCATTTGAAGCTATATCACTTATATCGCTTGAATCTGATGCTAAATCATTTTTGTCGCATGGATTTGAATCTAAACCTTCTACATCGCATTGATTTGAAGCTAAACCTTCTACATCTTATTGATTTGAAGCTAAATCATGTGTTTCGCATGGAGTTGAAGCTAACTCGTTTGTTTCGTCAATATTTGAAGCTATATCACTTTTATCGCAAGCATCTGAAGCAAAATCATTTGTTTCCCATGGATTTGAAGCTATATCAATTATATCGCAAGTATCTGATGCTAAATCATTTGTTTCGCTTGGATTTGAAGCTAAACCTTCTACATAGCATTGATTTGAAGCTTAATCATGTGTTTGGCATGGATTTGAAGCTAAACCTGCTACATCGCATTGATTTGCAGCTGAATCACGTGTTTCGCATGCATTTGAAGCTAACTCTTTCGTTTCGCCTGTATTTGAAGCTATATCACTTATATCGCAAGTATTTGAAGCTGAATCTTTCGTTTCGCATGAATTTAAAGCTAAGCCTTCTACTTCGTATTGATTTGAAGCTAAATCATGTTTTTCGCATGGATTTGAAGCTAACTCGTTTGTTTCGCATGCAGTTGAAGCTAAATCATGTCTTTCACAAGTATTTGAAGATGAATCATTTGAATCGCATGGATTTGAACCTGAGCCTTCTACTTAGCACTGATTTGCAGCTGAATAATATGTTTCGCATGGATTTGAAGCTAACTCGTTCGTTTTGCATGCAGTTGTAGCTAAATAATGTATATCACAAGTATTTATAGCTAAACTATTTGTTTCGAATGAATTTGAAGCTAAACCTTCTACATCGCATTGATTTGAAGCTAAACCTTCTACATTCTATTGATCTGAAGCTAAACCTTCTAACTCTTATTGATTTGAAGCTAAACCTTCTACTTCGTATTGATTTGCAGCTAAATCATTTGTTTCGCATGGTATTGAAGCTACCTCGCTTGTTCCTCCTGCTTTTGAAGCTATATCACTTATATCGCATTGATTTGAAGCTAAACCTTCTACATCTTATTGATTTGAAGCTAAATCATGTGTTTCGCATAGAGTTGAAACTAACTCGTTTGTTTCGTCAATATTTGAAGCTATATCACTTATATCGCAAGCATCTGAAGCAAAATCATTTGTTTCCCATGGATTTGAAGCTAAACCATCTACATCGCAGTGATTTGAAGCTAAATCATTTGTTTCGGACGGATTTTAAGCTAACTCATTTTTCTCTCCTGCATTTGATGCTATATCACTTATATCGCAAGTATCTGAACCAAAATCATTGGTTTCGCGTGGATTTGTAGCTAAACCTTCTACATCGCATTGATTTGAATCTAAATTATGTGTTTCGCTTGGATTTTGAAGCTAACTCGTTTGATTCGTCTGCAGTTGAATCTATATCACTTATATCCCAAGTGTTTGAAGCTAAATCATTTGTTTCGCATGGATTTTAAGCTAAACCTTCTACATAACATTGATTTGAAGATTAATCGTGTGTTTTGCATGGATTTTCATGCTAACTCGTTTGATTCGTCTGCATTTGAAGCTATATCGCTTATATCCCAAGTGTTTGAAGCTAAATCATTTGTTTCACTTACACTTGAATCTAAACCTTCTACATAGAATTGATTTGAAGCTTAATCATGTGTTTTGCATGGATTTGCAGCTAACTCGTTTGTTTCCCCTGCATTTGAAGCTATATCAATTATATCGCAAGTATCTGATGCTAAATCATTTGTTTCGCTTGGATTTGAAGCTAAACCTTCTACATAGCATTGATTTGAAGCTTAATCATGTGTTTGGCATGGATTTGAAGCTAAACCTGCTACATCGCATTGATTTGCAGCTGAATCACGTGTTTCGCATGCATTTGAAGCTAACTCTTTCGTTTCGCATGAATTTAAAGCTAAGCCTTCTACTTCGTATTGATTTGAAGCTAAATCATGTTTTTCGCATGGATTTGAAGCTAACTCGTTTGTTTCGCATGCAGTTGAAGCTAAATCATGTCTTTCACAAGTATTTGAAGATGAACCATTTGAATCGCATGGATTTGAACCTGAGCCTTCTACTTCGCACTGATTTGCAGCTAAATAATATGTTTCGCATGGATTTGAAGCTAACTCGTTCGTTTTGCATGCAGTTGTAGCTAAATAATGTATATCACAAGTATTTATAGCTAAACTATTTGTTTCGAATGAATTTGAAGCTAAACCTTCTACATCGCATTGATTTGAAGCTAAACCTTCTACATTCTATTGATCTGAAGCTAAACCTTCTAACTCTTATTGATTTGAAGCTAAACCTTCTACATCACATTGATTTGAAGCTAAATCGAGTGTTTCGCATGGATTTGAAGCTAACTCGTTTTTTCGCATGCAGTTAAATCTAAATAACCTATATCACAAGTATTTGAAGCTAAACCATTTGTTTCGCATGGATTTGAAGCTAAGTCTTCTACTTCCCAGTAATTGGAAGCTAAAACACGTGTTTCGCATGGATTTGAAGCTAAGCCTACTACTTCGCATTGAATTGAAGCTAAATCATTTGATTCGCATGGAATTGAAGCTACCTCGTTTTTTCCTTCTGCTTTTGAAGCTATATCACTTATATCGCATGGATTTGAAGCTGAACCTACTACATCGTATTGATTTGAAGCTAAATCATTAGTATCGCATGGATTTGAAGCGAGACCTTCTACATCGCATTGATTTGAAGCTAAACCTTCTACATCTTATTGATTTGAAGCTAAATCATGTGTTTCGCATGGAGTTGAAGCTAACTCGTTTGTTTCGTCAATATTTGAAGCTATATCACTTATATCGCAAGCATCTGAAGCAAAATCATTTGTTTCCCATGGATTTGAAGCTAAACCATCTACATCGCAGTGATTTGAAGCTAAATCATTTGTTTCGGATGGATTTTAAGCTAACTCATTTTTCTCTCCTGCATTTGATGCTATATCACTTATATCGCAAGTATCTGAAACAAAATCATTGGTTTCGCGTGGATTTGTAGCTAAACCTTCTACATCGCATTGATTTGAATCTAAATTATGTGTTTCGCTTGGATTTTGAAGCTAACTCGTTTGATTCGTCTGCAGTTGAATCTATATCACTTATATCCCAAGTGTTTGAAGCTAAATCATTTGTTTCGCATGGATTTTAAGCTAAACCTTCTACATAACATTGATTTGAAGATTAATCGTGTGTTTTGCATGGATTTTCATGCTAACTCGTTTGATTCGTCTGCATTTGAAGCTATATCGCTTATATCCCAAGTGTTTGAAGCTAAATCATTTGTTTCACTTACACTTGAATCTAAACCTTCTACATAGAATTGATTTGAAGCTTAATCATGTGTTTTGCATGGATTTGCAGCTAACTCGTTTGTTTCCCCTGCATTTGAAGCTATATCAATTATATCGCAAGTATCTGATGCTAAATCATTTGTTTCGCTTGGATTTGAAGCTAAACCTTCTACATAGCATTGATTTGAAGCTTAATCATGTGTTTGGCATGGATTTGAAGCTAAACCTGCTACATCGCATTGATTTGCAGCTGAATCACGTGTTTCGCATGCATTTGAAGCTAACTCTTTCGTTTCGCATGAATTTAAAGCTAAGCCTTCTACTTCGTATTGATTTGAAGCTAAATCATGTTTTTCGCATGGATTTGAAGCTAACTCGTTTGTTTCGCATGCAGTTGAAGCTAAATCATGTCTTTCACAAGTATTTGAAGATGAACCATTTGAATCGCATGGATTTGAACCTGAGCCTTCTACTTCGCACTGATTTGCAGCTAAATAATATGTTTTGCATGGATTTGAAGCTAACTCGTTCGTTTTGCATGCAGTTGTAGCTAAATAATGTATATCACAAGTATTTATAGCTAAACTATTTGTTTCGAATGAATTTGAAGCTAAACCTTCTACATCGCATTGATTTGAAGCTAAACCTTCTACATTCTATTGATCTGAAGCTAAACCTTCTAACTCTTATTGATTTGAAGCTAAACCTTCTACATCGCATTGATTTGAAGCTAAATCGAGTGTTTCGCATGGATTTGAAGCTAACTCGTTTTTTCGCATGCAGTTGTAGATAAATAATGTATATCACAAGTATTTGTAGCTAAACCACTTGTTTCGCATGGATTTGAAGCTAAACCTTCTACTTCGTATTGATTTGCAGCTAAATCATTTGTTTCGCATGGTATTGAAGCTACCTCGTTTGTTCCTTCTGCTTTTGAAGCTATATCACTTATATCGCATGGATTTGAAGCTGAACCTACTACATCGTATTGATTTGAAGCTAAATCATTAGTATCGCATGGATTTGAAGCGAAACCTTATAGATCGCATTGATTTGAAGCTAAACCTTCTACATTCTATTGATCTGAAGATAAACCTTCTAACTCTTATTGATTTGAAACTAAACCTTCTACATCGCATTGATTTGAAGCTAAATCGAGTGTTTCGCATGGATTTGAAGCTAACTCGTTTTTTCGCATGCAGTTGTAGATAAATAATGTATATCACAAGTATTTGTAGCTAAACCACTTGTTTCGCATGGATTTGAAGCTAAACCTTCTACTTCGTATTGATTTGCAGCTAAATCATTTGTTTCGCATGGTATTGAAGCTACCTCGTTTGTTCCTCCTGCTTTTGAAGCTATATCACTTATATCGCATGGATTTGAAGCTGAACCTACTACATCGTATTGATTTGAAGCTAAATCATTAGTATCGCATGGATTTGAAGCGAAACCTTATAGATCGCAATGATTTGAAGCTGAACCTTCTACATTCTATTGATCTGAAGATAAACCTTCTAACTCTTATTGATTTGAAGCTAAACCTTCTACATCGCATTGATTTGAAGCTAAATCGAGTGTTTCGCATGGATTTGAAGCTAACTCGTTTTTTCGCATGCAGTTGTAGATAAATAATGTATATCACAAGTATTTGTAGCTAAACCACTTGTTTCGCATGGATTTGAAGCTAAACCTTCTACTTCGTATTGATTTGCAGCTAAATCATTTGTTTCGCATGGTATTGAAGCTACCTCGCTTGTTCCTCCTGCTTTTGAAGCTATATCACTTATATCGCATTGATTTGAAGCTAAACCTTCTACATCTTATTGATTTGAAGCTAAATCATGTGTTTCGCATAGAGTTGAAACTAACTCGTTTGTTTCGTCAATATTTGAAGCTATATCACTTATATCGCAAGCATCTGAAGCAAAATCATTTGTTTCCCATGGATTTGAAGCTAAACCATCTACATCGCAGTGATTTGAAGCTAAATCATTTGTTTCGGACGGATTTTAAACTAACTCATTTTTCTCTCCTGCATTTGATGCTATATCACTTATATCGCAAGTATCTGAACCAAAATCATTGGTTTCGCGTGGATTTGTAGCTAAACCTTCTACATCGCATTGATTTGAAGATTAATCGTGTGTTTTGCATGGATTTTCATGCTAACTCGTTTGATTCGTCTGCATTTGAAGCTATATCGCTTATATCCCAAGTGTTTGAAGCTAAATCATTTGTTTCACTTACACTTGAATCTAAACCTTCTACATAGAATTGATTTGAAGCTTAATCATGTGTTTTGCATGGATTTGCAGCTAACTCGTTTGTTTCCCCTGCATTTGAAGCTATATCAATTATATCGCAAGTATCTGATGCTAAATCATTTGTTTCGCTTGGATTTGAAGCTAAACCTTCTACATAGCATTGATTTGAAGCTTAATCATGTGTTTGGCATGGATTTGAAGCTAAACCTGCTACATCGCATTGATTTGCAGCTGAATCACGTGTTTCGCATGCATTTGAAGCTAACTCTTTCGTTTCGCCTGTATTTGAAGCTATATCACTTATATCGCAAGTATTTGAAGCTGAATCTTTCGTTTCGCATGAATTTAAAGCTAAGCCTTCTACTTCGTATTGATTTGAAGCTAAATCATGTTTTTCGCATGGATTTGAAGCTAACTCGTTTGTTTCGCATGCAGTTGAAGCTAAATCATGTCTTTCACAAGTATTTGAAGATGAACCATTTGAATCGCATGGATTTGAACCTGAACCTTCTACTTCGCACTGATTTGCAGCTAAATAATATGTTTCGCATGGATTTGAAGCTAACTCGTTCGTTTTGCATGCAGTTGTAGCTAAATAATGTATATCACAAGTATTTATAGCTAAACTATTTGTTTCGAATGAATTTGAAGCTAAACCTTCTACATCGCATTGATTTGAAGCTAAACCTTCTACATTCTATTGATCTGAAGCTAAACCTTCTAACTCTTATTAATTTGAAGCTAAACCTTCTACATCGCATTGATTTGAAGCTAAATCGAGTGTTTCGCATTTATTTGAAGCTAACTCGTTTTTTCGCATGCAGTTAAATCTAAATAACCTATATCACAAGTATTTGAAGCTAAACAATTTGTTTCGCATGGATTTGAAGCTAAGTCTTCTACTTCCCAGTAATTGGAAGCTAAAACACGTGTTTCGCATGGATTTGAAGCTAAGCCTTCTACTTCGCATTGAATTGAAGCTAAATCATTTGATTCGCAATGAATTGAAGCTACCTCGTTTTTTCCTTCTGCTTTTGAAGCTATATCACTTATATCGCATGGATTTGAAGCTGAACCTACTACATCGTATTGATTTGAAGCTAAATCATTAGTATCGCATGGATTTGAAGCGAAACCTTATAGATCGCATTATTTTGAAGCTATATCATGTGTTTCGCATGGATTTGAAGCTAACTCGTTTGTTTCGCATGCAGTTGTAGCTAAATAATGTATATCACAAGTATTTGTAGCTAAACCATTTGTTTCGCATGGATTTGAAGCTAAGCCATCTACTTCGCATTGGTTTGAAGCTAAATCATTTGTTTCTCATGGAATTGAAGCTACCTCGTTTGTTCCTCCAGCTTTTGAAGCTATATCATTTATATCGGAAGTATTTGAAGCTAAATCATATATGTCGTGTGTATTTGAGGCTGAACCTTCTACATCGCATTGATTTGAAGCTAAATCATTTGTTTCGCATGGATTTGAAGCTAACTCGTTTGTTTCGCATTCATTTGAAGCTATATCACTTATATCGCTTGAATCTGATGCTAAATCATTTTTGTCGCATGGATTTGAATCTAAACCTTCTACATCGCATTGATTTGAAGCTAAACCTTCTACATCTTATTGATTTGAAGCTAAATCATGTGTTTCGCATGGAGTTGAAGCTAACTCGTTTGTTTCGTCAATATTTGAAGCTATATCACTTTTATCGCAAGCATCTGAAGCAAAATCATTTGTTTCCCATGGATTTGAAGCTATCTCAATTATATCGCAAGTATCTGATGCTAAATCATTTGTTTCGCTTGGATTTGAAGCTAAACCTTCTACATAGCATTGATTTGAAGCTTAATCATGTGTTTGGCATGGATTTGAAGCTAAACCTGCTACATCGCATTGATTTGCAGCTGAATCACGTGTTTCGCATGCATTTGAAGCTAACTCTTTCGTTTCGCCTGTATTTGAAGCTATATCACTTATATCGCAAGTATTTGAAGCTGAATCTTTCGTTTCGCATGAATTTAAAGCTAAGCCTTCTACTTCGTATTGATTTGAAGCTAAATCATGTTTTTCGCATGGATTTGAAGCTAACTCGTTTGTTTCGCATGCAGTTGAAGCTAAATCATGTCTTTCACAAGTATTTGAAGATGAACCATTTGAATCGCATGGATTTGAACCTGAACCTTCTACTTCGCACTGATTTGCAGCTAAATAATATGTTTCGCATGGATTTGAAGCTAACTCGTTCGTTTTGCATGCAGTTGTAGCTAAATAATGTATATCACAAGTATTTATAGCTAAACTATTTGTTTCGAATGAATTTGAAGCTAAACCTTCTACATCGCATTGATTTGAAGCTAAACCTTCTACATTCTATTGATCTGAAGCTAAACCTTCTAACTCTTATTAATTTGAAGCTAAACCTTCTACATCGCATTGATTTGAAGCTAAATCGAGTGTTTCGCATGGATTTGAAGCAAACTCGTTTTTTCGCATGCAGTTAAATCTAAATAACCTATATCACAAGTATTTGAAGCTAAACAATTTGTTTCGCATGGATTTGAAGCTAAGTCTTCTACTTCCCAGTAATTGGAAGCTAAAACACGTGTTTCGCATGGATTTGAAGCTAAGCCTTCTACTTCGCATTGAATTGAAGCTAAATCATTTGATTCGCAATGAATTGAAGCTACCTCGTTTTTTCCTTCTGCTTTTGAAGCTATATCACTTATATCGCATGGATTTGAAGCTGAACCTACTACATCGTATTGATTTGAAGCTAAATCATTAGTATCGCATGGATTTGAAGCGAAACCTTATAGATCGCATTATTTTGAAGCTATATCATGTGTTTCGCATGGATTTGAAGCTAACTCGTTTGTTTCGCATGCAGTTGTAGCTAAATAATGTATATCACAAGTATTTGTAGCTAAACCATTTGTTTCGCATGGATTTGAAGCTAAGCCATCTACTTCGCATTGGTTTGAAGCTAAATCATTTGTTTCTCATGGAATTGAAGCTTCCTCGTTTGTTCCTCCAGCTTTTGAAGCTATATCATTTATATCGGAAGTATTTGAAGCTAAATCATATATGTCGTGTGTATTTGAGGCTGAACCTTCTACATCGCATTGATTTGAAGCTAAATCATTTGTTTCGCATGGATTTGAAGCTAACTCGTTTGTTTCGCATTCATTTGAAGCTATATCACTTATATCGCTTGAATCTGATGCTAAATCATTTTTGTCGCATGGATTTGAATCTAAACCTTCTACATCGCATTGATTTGAAGCTAAACCTTCTACATCTTATTGATTTGAAGCTAAATCATGTGTTTCGCATGGAGTTGAAGCTAACTCGTTTGTTTCGTCAATATTTGAAGCTATATCACTTTTATCGCAAGCATCTGAAGCAAAATCATTTGTTTCCCATGGATTTGAAGCTAAACCATCTACATCGCAGTGATTTGAAGCTAAATCATTTGTTTCGGATGGATTTTAAGCTAACTCATTTTTCTCTCCTGCATTTGATGCTATATCACTTATATCGCAAGTATCTGAAACAAAATCATTGGTTTCGCGTGGATTTGTAGCTAAACCTTCTACATCGCATTGATTTGAATCTAAATTATGTGTTTCGCTTGGACTTTGAAGCTAACTCGTTTGATTCGTCTGCAGTTGAATCTATATCACTTATATCCCAAGTGTTTGAAGCTAAATCATTTGTTTCGCATGGATTTTAAGCTAAACCTTCTACATAACATTGATTTGAAGATTAATCGTGTGTTTTGCATGGATTTTCATGCTAACTCGTTTGATTCGTCTGCATTTGAAGCTATATCGCTTATATCCCAAGTGTTTGAAGCTAAATCATTTGTTTCACTTACACTTGAATCTAAACCTTCTACATAGAATTGATTTGAAGCTTAATCATGTGTTTTGCATGGATTTGCAGCTAACTCGTTTGTTTCCCCTGCATTTGAAGCTATATCAATTATATCGCAAGTATCTGATGCAAAATCATTTGTTTCGCTTGGATTTGAAGTTAAACCTTCTACATAGCATTGATTTGAAGCTTAATCATGTGTTTGGCATGGATTTGAAGCTAAACCTGCTACATCGCATTGATTTGCAGCTGAATCACGTGTTTCGCATGCAGTTGAAGCTAAATCGTGTCTTTCACAAGTATTTGAAGATGAACCATTTGAATCGCATGGATTTGAACCTGAGCCTTCTACTTCGCACTGATTTGCAGCTAAATAATATGTTTCGCATGGATTTGAAGCTAACTCGTTCGTTTTGCATGCAGTTGTAGCTAAATAATGTATATCACAAGTATTTATAGCTAAACCATTTGTTTCGCATGGATTTGAAGCTAAACCTTCTACATCGCATTGATTTGAAGCTAAACCTTCTACATTCTATTGATCTGAAGCTAAACCTTCTAACTCTTATTGATTTGAAGCTAAACCTTCTACATCGCATTGATTTGAAGCTAAATCGAGTGCTTCGCATGGATTTGAAGCTAACTCGTTTTTTCGCATGCAGTTGTAGATAAATAATGTATATCACAAGTATTTGTAGCTAAACCACTTGTTTCGCATGGATTTGAAGCTAAACCTTCTACTTCGTATTGATTTGCAGCTAAATCATTTGTTTCGCATGGTATTGAAGCTACCTCGTTTGTTCCTCCTGCTTTTGAAGCTATATCACTTATATCGCATGGATTTGAAGCTGAACCTACTACATCGTATTGATTTGAAGCTAAATCATTAGTATCGCTTGGATTTGAAGCGAAACCTTATAGATCGCATTGATTTGAAGCTATATCATGTGTTTCGCATGGATTTGAAGCTAACTCGTTTGTTTCGCATGCAGTTGTAGCTAAATAATGTATATCACAAGTATTTGTAGCTAAACCATTTGTTTCGCATGGATTTGAAGCTAAGCCATCTACTTCGCATTGGTTTGAAGCTAAATCATTTGTTTCTCATGGAATTGAAGCTACCTCGTTTGTTCCTCCAGCTTTTGAAGCTATATCATTTATATCGGAAGTATTTGAAGCTAAATCATATATGTCGTATGTATTTGAGGCTGAACCTTCTACATCGCATTGATTTGAAGCTAAATCTAGTGTATCGCACGGATTTGAAGCTAAACCTTCTACATCGCATTGATTTGCAGCTAAATCATGTGTGTCGCATGAATTTGAAGCTAACTCGTTCGTTTCGCCTGCAGTTGAATCTACATCACTTATATCACAAGTATTTGAAGCTGAATCATGTGTATCGCGTGGATTTTGAAGCTAACTCGTTTGATTAGTCTGCATTTGAAGCTATATCACTTATACCCCAAGTGTTTGAAGCTAAATCATTTGTTTCGCATGGATTTGAAGCTAAACCTTATACATCGCATTGATTTTAAGCTAAATCATGTGTTTCGCATGGATCTGAAGCTAACTCGTTTGTTTCGGATGCAGTTGTAGCTAAGTAATGTATGTCACAAGTATTTGTAGCTAAACCATTTGTTTCGAATGGATTTGAAGCTAAGCCATCTACTTTGCATTGATTTGAAGCTAAATCATTTGTTTCGCATGGAATTGAAGCTACCTCGTTTGTTCCTCCAGCTTTTGAATCTATATCATTTATATCGGAAGTATTTGAAGCTAAATCATATGTGTCGTATGTATTTGAAGCTGAACCTTCTACATCTCATTGATTTGAAGCTAAATCTAGTGTATCGCATGGATTTGAAGCTAAACCGTCTACATCTCATTGATTTGAAGCTAAATCATGTGTTTCGCATGGATTTGAAGCTATCTCGTTCGTTTCGCCTGCAGTTGAATCTACAACACTTATATCACAAGTATTTGTATCTAAACCATTTGTTTCGCATGGATTTGAAGCTAAGCCATTTACTTCGCATTGATTTGAAGCTAAATCATTTGTTTCGCATGGAATTGAAGCTACCTCGTTTGTTCCTCCAGCTTTTGAAGCTATATCATTTATATCGGAATTATTTGAAGCTAAATCATATATGTCGTATGTATTTGAAGCTGTACCTTCTACATCGCATTGATTTGAAGCTAAATCCAGTGTATCGCATGGATTTGAAGCTAAACCTTCTACATCGCATTGATTTGCACCTAAATCATGTGTTTCGCATGGATTTGAAACTAACTCGTTCGTTTCGCTTGCAGTTGTAGCTAAATAATGTATATCACAAGTATTTGTAGCTAAACCATTTGTTTCGTATGGATTTGAAGCTAAACCTGCTACTTCGTATTGATTTGCAGCTAAATCATTTGTTTCGCATGGAATTGAAGCTACCTCGTTTGTTCCTCCTGCTTTTGAAGCTATATCACTTATATCGCATGGATTTGAAGCTGAACCTACTACATCGTATTGATTTGAAGCTAAATCATGTGTGTCGCATGGATTTGAAACTAAACCTTATACATCGCATTGATTTGAAGCTAAATCATGTTTTTCACATGGATTTGAAGTTACCTCGTTTGTTTCGCATGCAGTTGTAGCTAAATAATGTATATCACAAGAATTTGTAGCTAAACCATTTATTTCGCATGGATTTGAAGCTAAGCCATCTACTTCGCATTGATTTGAAGCTAAATCATTTGTTTCGGATGGTATTGAAGCTACCTCGTTTGTTCCTCCAGCTTTTGAAGCTATATCATTTATATCGGAAGTATTTGAAGCTAAATCATATGTGTCGTATGGATTTGAAGCTAAATCATTTGTTTGGATGGATTTGAAGCTAAACCTTCTACATCGCATTTATTTGCAGCTAAATCATGTCTTTCGCATGGATTTGAAGCTAACTCGTTTTTTCCGCCTGCATTTGAAGCTATATCATGTATATCACAAGTATTTGAAGCTAAATCATTTGATTCGCATGGATTTGAAGCTAATCCTTCTACATCGCATTGATTTGAGGCTAACCCTCCTACATTCTATTGATCTGAAACTAAACCTTCTACCTCTTATTGATTTGAAGCTAAACCTTCTACATTCTATTGATCCGAAGCTAAACCTTCTACCTCTTATTGATTTGAAGCTAAACCTTCTACATCGCATTGATTTGAAACTAAATCGAGTGTTTCGCGTGGATTTGAAGCTAACTCGTTTGTTTCGCTTGCAGTTGTAGCTAAATAATGTATATCACAAGTATTTGTAGCTAAACCATTTGTTTCGTATGGATTTGAAGCTAAACCTTCTACTTCGTATTGATTTGCAGCTAAATCATTTGTTTCGCATGGAATTGAAGCTACCTCGTTTGTTCCTCCTGCTTTTGAAGCTATATCACTTATATCGCATGGATTTGAAGCTGAACCTACTACATCGTATTGATTTGAAGCTAAATCATGTGTATCGCATGGATTTGAAGCTAAACCTTATACATCGCATTGATTTGAATCTAAATCATGTTTTTCGCATGGATTTGAAGCTAACTCGTTTGTTTCGCATGCAGTTGTAGCTAAATAATGTATATCACAAGTATTTGTAGCTAAACCATTTGTTTCGCATGGATTTGAAGCTAAGCCATTTACTTGGCATTGATTTGAAGCTAAATCATTTGTTTCGCATGGAATTGAAGCTACCTCGTTTGTTCCTCCAGCTTTTGAAGCTATATCATTTATATCGGAAGTATTTGAAGCTAAATCATATGTGTCGTATGTATTTGAAGCTGAACGTTCTACATCGCATTGATTTGAAGCTAAATCTAGTGTATCGCATGGATTTGAAGCGAAACCTTCTACATCGCATTGATTTGCAGCTAAACCTTCTACATTCTATTGATCTGAAGCTAAACCTTCTACCTCTTATTGATTTGAAGCTAAACCTTCTACATCGCATTGATTTGAAGCTAAATCTAGTTTATCGCATGGATTTGAAGCTATACCTTCTACATCGCATTGATTTTCAGCTAAATCATGTGTTTCGCATGGATTTGAAGCTAACTCGTTCGTTTCGCTTGCAGTTGAATCTACATCACTTATATCGCAAGTATTTGAAGCTGTATCATGTGTATCGCATGGATTTGAAGCTAACTCGTTTGATTAGTCTGCAATTGAAGCTATATCACTTATACCCCAAGTGTTTGAAGCTAAATCATTTGTTTCGCATGGATTTGAAGTTAAACCTTCTACATTGTATTGATTTGGAGCTAAATCATGTGTTTCGCATGGATTTGAAGCTAACTAGTTCGTTGCGCATGCAGTTAAATCTAAATAACGTATATCACAAGTATTTGAAGCTAAACCATTTGTTTCGCATGGATTTGAAGCTAAGCCATCTACTTCGCATTGATTTGAAGCTAAATCATTTGTTTCGCATGGATTTGAAGCTAACTCGTTTGTTCCGCCTGCATTTGAAGCTATATCATGTATATCACAAGTATTTGAAGCTAAATCCTTTCATTCGCATGGATTTGAAGCTAAACCTACTACATCGCATTGATTTGAAGCTAAATCTAGTGTATCGCATGGTTTTGAAGCTAACTCGTTTGTTTCGCATGCAGTTGTAGCTAAATAATGTATATCACAAGTATTTGTAGCTAAACCATTTGTTTCGCATGGATTCGAAGCTAAGCCATCTACTTCGCATTAATTTGAAGCTAAATCATATTTTTATCATGGAATTGAAGCTACCTCGTTTGTTCCTCCAGCTTTTGAAGCTATTTCATTTATATCGGTAGTATTTGAAGCTAAATCATATGTGTCCTATGTATTTGAAGCTGAACCTTCTACATCGCATTGATTTGAAGCTAAATCTAGTGTATCGCACGGATTTGAAGCTAAACCTTGTACATCGCATGATTTGAAGCTAAATCATGTTTTTCGCATGGATTTGAAGCTAACTCGTTTGTTTCGCATGCAGTTGAAGCTAAATCATGTCTTTCACAAGTATTTGAAGATGAACCATTTGTTTCGCATGGATTTGAAGCTAAACCTTCTACTTCGTATTGATTTGCAGCTAAATCATTTGTTTCGCATGGAATTGAAGCTACCTCGTTTGTTCCTCCAGCTTTTGAAGCTATATCATTTATATCGGAAGTATTTGAAGCTAAATCATATGTGTCGTATGTATTTGAAGCTGAACCTTCTACATCGCACTGATTTGAAGCTAAATCTAGTGTATCGCTTGGATTTGAAGCTAAACCTTCTACATCGCATTGATTTGCAGCTAAATCATGTGTTTCGCATGGATTTGAAGCTAAACCTTCTACATCGCATTGATTTGAAGCTAAACATTCTATATTCTATTGATCTGAAGCTAAACCTTCTACCTCTTATTGATTTGAAGCAAAACCTTCTACATCGCATTGATTTGAAGATAAATCGAGTGTTTCGCATGGATTTGAAGCTAACTCGTTTGCTTCGCATGCAGTTGTAGCTAAATAATATATATCACAAGTATTTGTATCTAAACCATTTGTTTCGCATGGATTTGAAGCTAAACCTTCTACCTCGTATTGATTTGAAGCTAAATCATTTGTTTCGCATGGATTTGAAGCTAAACCTTCTACATTGCATTGATTTGCAGCTAAATCATGTGTTTCGCATGGATTTGAAGCTAACTCGTTTGTTTCGCATGCAATTGTAGCTAAATAATGTATATCACAAGTATTTGTAGCTAAACCATTTGTTTCGCATAGATTTGAAGCTAAACCTTCTACTTCGTATTGATTTGCAGCTAAATCATTTGTTTCGCATGGAATTGAAGCTACCTCGTTTGTTCCTCCTGTTTTTGAAGCTAAATCTAGTGTATCGCATGGATTTGAAGCTAAACGTTCTACATCGCATTGATTTTCAGGTAAATCATGTGTTTCGCATGGATTCGAAGCTAACTCGTTCGTTTCGCCTGCAGTTGCATCTAAATAACGTATATCGCAAGTATTTGAGCTAAACCATTTTTTTCGCATGGATTTGAAGCTAAGCCTTCTACTTCGCATTAATTGGAAGCTAAATCACGTGTTTTGCATGGATTTGAAGCTAAGCCTTCTACATCGCATTGATTTGAAGCTAAACCTTCTACATTCTATTGATCTGAAGCTAAACCTTCTACCTCATATTGATTTAAAGCTAAACCTTCTACATCGCATTGATTTGAAGCTAAATCGAGTGTTTCGCATGGATTTGAAGCTAACTCGTTTGTTTCGCATGCAGTTGTAGCTAAATAATGTGTATCACAAGTATTTGTAGCTAAACCATTTGTTTCGCGTGGATTTGAAGCTAAGCCATCCACTTCGCATTAATTTGAAGCTAAATGATTTGTTTCGCATGGAATTGAAGCTACCTCGTTTGTTCCTCCAGCTTTTGAAGCTACATCATTTATATCGGAAGTATTTGAAGCTAAATCATATGTGTCGTATGTATTTGAAGCTGAACCTTCTACATCGCATTGATTTGAAGCTAAATCTGGTGTATCGCATGGATTGGAAGCTAAACCTTCTACATCGCATTGATTTGCAGGTAAATCATGTGTTTCGCATGGATTTGAAGCTAACTCGTTCGTTTCGCCTGCAGTTGAATCTACATCACTTATATCGCAAGTATTTGAAGCTGAATCATGTGTATCGCATGGATTTGAAGCTTACTCGTTTGATTAGTCTGCAATTGAAGCTCTATCACTCATACCCCAAGTGTTTGAAGCTAAATCATTTGATTCGCATGGATTTGAAGCTAAACCTTCTACATTGGATTGATTTGCAGCTAAATCATGTGTTTCGCATGGATTTGAAGCTAACTAGTTCGTTGCGCATGCAGTTAAATCTAAATAACGTATATCACAAGTATTTGAAGCTAAACCATTTGTTTCTCATGGATTTGATGCTAACTCGTTTGTTTCGCATGGGTTTTGATGCTAAGCCTCCTAGAACGCACTGATTCGAAGCTAAATCATGTCTTTCGCATGGATTTGAAGCTAACTCGTTTTTTCCGCCTACATTTGAAGCTATATCATGTATATCACAAGTATTTGAAGCTAAATCATTTGATTCGCATGGATTTGAAGCTAAACCTGATACATCGCATTGATTTGAAGCTAAATCATGTGTTTCGCATGGATTTGAAGCTATCTCGTTTGTTCCTCCTGTTTTTGAAGCTAAATCTAGTGTATCGCATGGATTTGAAGCTAATCATTCTATTTCGCATTGATTTGAAGCTAAATCATGCGTATCGCATGGATTTTCATGCTAACTCGTTTGATTCGTCTGCATTTGAAGCTATATCGCTTATATCCCAAGTGTTTGAAGCTAAATCATTTGTTTCACTCGGATTTGAAGCTAAACCATCTACATAGAATTGATTTGAAGCTAAATCTTGTGTTCCGCATGGATTTGGGGTTAACTCATTTGTCTCTCCTGCATTTGAAGCTATATCAATTATATCGCAAGTATCTTATAATAAATCATTTGTATCGCTTGGATTTGAAGCTAAACCTTCTACATGGCACTGATTTGAAGCTTAATCATGTGTTTCCCTTGGATATGAAGCTAAATCATGTGTTTCGCGCGGATGTGAAGCTACCTCGTTTGTTCCTCCTGTTTTTGAAGCTAAATCTAGTGTATCGCATGGATTTGAAGCTAAACCTTCTACATCGCATTGATTTTCAGGTAAATCATGTGTTTCGCATGGATTTGAAGCTAACTCGTTCGTTTCGCCTACAGTTGCATCTACATCACTTATATCGCAAGTATTTGAAGCTGAATCATGTGTATCGCATGGATTTGAAGCTAACTCGTTTGATTAGTCTGGAATTGAAGCTATATTACTTATACCCCAAGTGTTTGAAGCTAAATCATTCGTTTCGCATGGATTTGAAGCTAAACCTTCTACATTGCATTGATTTGCAGCTAAATCATGTGTTTCGCATGGATTTGAAGCTATCTAGTTCGGTGCGCATGCAGTTAAATCTAAATAACGTATATCACAAGTATTTGAAGCTAAACCATTTTTTTCGCATGGATTTGAAGCTAAGCCTTCTACTTCGCATTAATTGGAAGCTAAATCACGTGTTTTGCATGGATTTGAAGCTAAACCTTCTACATCGCATTGATTTGAAGCTAAACCTTCTACATTCTATTGATCTGAAGCTAAACCTTCTACCTCATATTGATTTAAAGCTAAACCTTCTACATCGCATTGATTTGAAGCTAACTCGTTTGTTTCGCATGCAGTTGTAGCTAAATAATGTGTATCAGAAGTATTTGTAGCTAAACCATTTGTTTCGCATGGATTTGAAGCTAAGCCGTCTACTTCGCATTAATTTGAAGCTAAATGATTTGTTTCGCATGGAATTGAAGCTACCTCGTTTCTTCCTCCAGCTTTTGAAGCTATATCATTTATATCGGAAGTATTTGAAGCTAAATCATATGTGTCGTATGTATTTGAAGCTGAACCTTCTACATCGCATTGATTTGAAGCTAAATCTAGTGTATCGCATGGATTTGAAGCTAAACCTTCTACATCGCATTGATTTGAAGCTAAACCTTCTACATTCTATTGATCTGAAGCTAAACCTTCTACCTCTTATTGATTTGATGGAAAACCTTCTACATCGCATTGATTTGAAGCTAACTCATGTGTTTCGCATGGATTTGAAGCTAACTCGTTTGTTTCGCATGGGTTTTGATGCTAAGCCTCCTAGAACGCACTGATTTGAAGCTAAATCATGTTTTTCGCATGGATTTGAAGCTAACTCGTTTTTTCCGCCTGCATTTGAAGCTATATCACGTATATCACAAGTATTTGAAGCTAAATCATTTGATTCGCATGGATTTGAAGCTAAACCTTCTACATTGCATTGATTTGCAGCTAAATCATGTGTTTCGCATGGATTTGAAGCTAACTAGTTCGTTGCGCATGCAGTTAAATCTAAATAACGTATATCACAAGTATTTGAAGCTAAACCATTTTTTTCGCATGGATTTGAAGCTAAGCCTTCTACTTCGCATTAATTGGAAGCTAAATCACGTGTTTTGCATGGATTTGAAGCTAAACCTTCTACATCGCATTGATTTGAAGCTAAACCTTCTACATTCTATTGATCTGAAGCTAAACCTACTAACTCATATTGATTTAAAGCTAAACCTTCTACATCGCATTGATTTGAAGCTAAATCGAGTGTTTCGCATGGATTTGAAGCTAACTCGTTTGTTTCGCATGCAGTTGTAGCTAAATAATGTGTATCACAAGTATTTGTAGCTAAACCATTTGTTTCGCATGGATTTGAAGCTAAGCCATCTACTTCGCATAATTTGAAGCTAAATGATTTGTTTCGCATGGAATTGAAGCTACCTCGTTTGTTCCTCCAGCTTTTGAAGCTATATCATTTATATCGGAAGTATTTGAAGCTAAATCATATGTGTCGTATGTATTTGAAGCTGAACCTTCTACATCGCATTGATTTGAAGCTAAATCTAGTGTATCGCATGGATTTGAAGCTAAACCTTCTACATCGCATTGATTTGCAGCTAAATCATGTGTTTCGCCTGGATTTGAAGCTAACTAGTTCGTTGCGCATGCAGTTAAATCTAAATAACGTATATCACAAGTATTTGAAGCTAAACCATTTGTTTCTCATGGATTTGAAGCTAAGCCTTCTACTTCGCATTAATTGGAAGCTAAATCACGTGTTTTGCATGGATTTGAAGCTAAACCTTCTACATCGCATTGATTTGAAGCTAAACCTCCTACATTCTATTGATCTGAAGCTAAACCTTCTACCTCTTATTGATTTGATGGAAAACCTTCTACATCGCATTGATTTAAAGCTAAATCATGTGTTTCGCATGGATTTGAAGCTAACTCGTTTGTTTCGCATGGGTTTTGATGCTAAGCCTCCTAGAACGCACTGATTTGAATCTAAATCATGTCTTTCGCATGGATTTGAAGCTAACTCGTTTTTTCCGCCTGCATTTGAAGCTATATCATGTATATCACAAGTATTTGAAGCTAAATCATTTGATTCGCATGGATTTGATGCTAAACCTGATACATCGCATTGATTTGAAGCTAAATCATGTGTTTCGCATGGATTTGAAGCTAACTCGTTTGTTTCGCATGCAATTGTAGCTAAATAATGTATATCACAAGTATTTGTAGCTAAACCATTTGTTTCGCATGGATTTGAAGCTAAACCTTCTACTTCGTATTGATTTGCAGCTAAATCATGTGTTTCGCCTGGATTTGAAGGTAACTCGTTCGTTTCCGCTGTATTTGAAGCTAGATCACGTATATCGCAAGTATTTGAAGCTAAATCATGTGTTTCGCTTGGATTTGAAGCTAAGCCTTCTACTTCGCATTGATTTGAAGCTAAATCATTTGTTTTGCATGGAATTGAAGCTACCTCGTTTGTTCCACCAGCTTTTGAAGCTATATCACTTATATCGGAAGTATTCGAAGCTAAATCATATGTGTCGTATGGATTTGAAGCTGAACCTTCTACATCGCATTGATTTGAAGCCAAATCTAGTGTATCGCATGATTTTGAAGCTAAACCTACTACATCGCATTGATTTGCAGCTATATCATGTGTATCGCGTGGATTTTTAAGCTAACTCGTTTGATTAGTCTGGAATTGAAGCTATATCACTTTTACCCCAAGTGTTTGAAGCTTAATCATTTGGTTCGCATGGATTTGAAGCTCAACCTCCTACATCGCATTGATTTGCAGCTAAATCATGTGTTTCGCATGGATTTGAAGCTAACTAGTTCGTTGCGCATGCAGTTAAATCTAAATAACGTATATCACAAGTATTTGAAGCTAAACCATTTGTTTCGCATGGATTTGAACCTAAGCCGTGTACTTCGAATGAAGGTAAATCATGTGTTACGCATGGATTTGAAGCTAAACCTTCTACATCGCATTGATTTGCAGCTAAATCATGTGTATCGCATGGATTTTTAATCTAACTCGTTTGATTCGTCTGCATTTGAAGCTATATCGCTTATACCCCAAGTGTTTGAAGCTAAATCATTTGTTTCGGATGGATTTGAAGGTAATCCTTCTACATCGCATTGATTTGAAGCTAAATCATGTGTTTCGTATGGATTTGAAGCTAACTCGTTTGATTAGTCTGCATTTGAAGCTATATCACTTATACCCCAAGTGTTTGAAGCTAAATCATTTGTTTCGGATGGATTTGAAGGTAATCCTTCTACATCGCATTGATTTGAAGCTAAATCATGTGTTTCGTATGGATTTGAAGCTACCTCGTTTGTTCCTCCAGCTTTAGAAGCTATATCATTTATATCGGAAGTATTTCATGCTAAATCATATGTGTCGTATGTATTTGAAGCTGAAGCTTCTACATCGTATTGATTTGAAGCAAAATCTTGTGTATCGCATGGATTTGAAGCTATACTTTCTACATCGCATTGATTTCCAGCTGAATCATGTGTTTCGCATGGATTTGAAGCTAACTCGTTTTTTCCGCCTACATTTGAAGCTATATCATGTATATCACAAGTATTTGAAGCTAAACCATTTGTTTCGCATGGATTTGAAGCTAAGCCTTCTACTTCGAATTAATTGGAAGCTAAATCACGTGTTTTGCATGGATTTGAAGCTAATCCTTCTACATCGCATTGCTTTGAAGCTAAGTCATGTGTTTCGCATGGATTTGAAGTTAACTCGTTTGTTTCGCATGCAGTTGAAGCTAAATCATGTCTTTCACAAGTATTTGAAGATGAACCATTTGAATCGCATGGATTTGAACCTGATCCTTCTACTTCGCACTGATTTGCAGCTAAATAATGTGTTTCGCATGGATTTGAAGCTAAACCTTCTACATCCCATGGATTTGAAGCTAAATCATGTGTTTGGCATGGTTTTGAAGCTAAACCTCCTACATCGCATTGATTTGCTGCTGAATCATGTGTTCCGCATGCATTTGAAGCTAACTCGTTCGTTTCGCCTGTATTTGAAGCTATATCACTTATATCGCAAGTATTTGAAGCTGAATCTTTCGTTTCGCATGAATTTAAAGCTATGCCATCTACTTCGCATTGATTTGAAGCTAAATCATTTGTTTCGCATGGAATTGAAGCTACCTCGTTTGTTCCTCCAGCTTTTGAAGCTATATCATTTATATCGGAAGTATTCGAAGCTAAATCATATGTGTCGTATGGATTTGAAGCAGAACCTTCTACATCGCATTGATTTGAAGCCAAATCTAGTGTATCGCATGATTTTGAAGCTAAACCTACTACATCGCATTGATTTGCAGCTATATCATGTGTATCGCGTGGATTTTTAAGCTAACTCGTTTGATTAGTCTGCATTTGAAGCTATATCACTTTTACCCCAAGTGTTTGAAGCTTAATCATTTGGTTCGCATGGAATTGAAGCTACCTCGTTTGTTCCTCCTGCTTTTGAAGCTATATCACTTATATCGCATGGATTTGAAGCTGAACCTACTACATCGTATTGATTTGAAGCTAAATCATGTGTATCGCATGGTTTTGAAGCTAACTCGTTTGTTTCGCATGCAGTTGTAGCTAAATAATGTATATCACAAGTATTTGTAGCTAAACCATTTGTTTCGCATGGATTTGAAGCTAAGCCATCTACTTCGCATTGATTTGAAGCTAAATCATTTGTTTCGCATGGACTTGAAGCTAACTCGTTTGTTCCGCCTGCATTTGAAGCTATATCATGTATATCACAAGTATTTGAAGCTAAATCATTTGATTCGCATGGATTTGAAGCTAAACCTACTACATCGCATTGATTTGAAGCTAAATCTAGTGTATCGCATGGTTTTGAAGCTAACTCGTTTGTTTCGCATGCAGTTGTAGCTAAATAATGTATATCACAAGTATTTGTAGCTAAACCATTTGTTTCGCATGGATTTGAAGCTAAGCCATCTACTTCGCATTGATTTGAAGCTAAATCATTTGTTTCGCATGGATTTGAAGCTAACTCGTTTGTTCCGCCTGCATTTGAAGCTATATCATGTATATCACAAGTATTTGAAGCTAAATCATTTGTTTCGCATGGATTTGAAAGTAAACCTTCTACATCGCATTGATTTGAAGCTAAATCATGTGTTTCGCATGGATTTGAAGGTAACTCATTTGACTCTCCTGCATTTGAAGCTATATCACTTATATCGCAAGAATCTGAAGCAAAATGATTGGTTTCGGGGGGATTTGAAGCTAAACCTTCTACATCGCATTGATTTAAGCTAAATCATGTGTATCGCATGCATTTGAAGCTAACTCGTTTGTTCCGCATGCAGTTCAAGATAAATCATGTTTATCAAAAGTATCTGATTCTAAACTACTTGTTTCGCAAGAATATGAAGCTTAACGATGTGCTTATCATGAATTTGAAGCTAAATCATGTGTTTCGCGTGGATTTGAAGCTAACTCGTTCGTTTCGCATGCAGTTGTAGCTAAATAATGTATATCACAAGTATTTACAGCTAAACCATTTGTTTCGCATGGATTTGAAGCTAAACACTCTACATCGCATTGATTTGAAGCTAAACCTTCTACATTCTATTGATCTGAAGCTAAACCTTCTACCTCTTATTGATTTGAAGCTAAACCTTCTACATCGCATTGATTTGAAGCTGAATCGAGTGTTTCGCATGGATTTGAAGCTAACTCGTTTGTTTCACATGCAGTTGTAGCTAAATAATGTATATCACAAGTATTTGTAGCTAAACCATTTGTTTCGCATGGATTTGAAGCTAAACCTTCTAATTCGTATTGATTTGCAGCTGAATCATTTGTTTCGCATGGAATTGAGGCTACCTCGTTTGTTCCTCCTGCTTTTCAAGCTATATCACTTATATCGCATGGATTTGAAGCTGAACCTACCACATCGTATTGATTTGAAGCTAAATCATGTGTATCGCATTGATTTGAAGCTAAACCTTATACATCGCATTGATTTGAAGCTAAATCGTGTGTTTCGCATGGATTTGAAGCTAACTCGTTTGTTTCGCATGCAGTTGTAGCTAAATAATGTATATCACAAGTATTTGTAGCTAAACCATTTGTTGCGCATGGATTTGAAGCTAAGCCATCTACTTCGCATTCATTTGAAGCTAAATCATTTGTTTCGCATGGATTTGAAGCTAACTCGTTTGTTCCGCCTGCATTTGAAGCTATATCATGTATATCACAAGTATTTGAAGCTAAATCGTTTGATTCGCATGGATTTGAAGCTAAACCTTCTACATCGCATTGATTTGAAGCTAAATCTAGTGTATCGCATGGTTTTGAAGCTAACTCGTTTGTTTCGCATGCAGTTGTAGCTAAATAATGTATATCACAAGTATTTGTAGCTAAACCATTTGTTTCGCATGGATTTGAAGCTACCTCGTTTGTTCCTCCTGCTTTTGAAGCTATATCACTTATATCGCATGGATTTGATGCTGAACCTACTACATCGTATTGATTTGAAGCTAAATCATGTGTATCGCATGGATTTGAAGCTAAACCTTATTCATCGCATTGATTTGAAGCTAAATCATGAGTTTCGCATGGATTTGCAGCTAACTCGTTTGTTTCGCATGCAGTTGAAGCTAAATCATGTCTTTCACAAGTATTTGAAGATGAACCATTTGAATCGCATGGATTTGAACCTGAGCCTTCTACATAGCACTGATTTGCAACTAAATAATACGTTTCGCATGGATTTGAAGCTAAGCCATCTACTTCGCATTGATTTGAAGCTAAATCATTTGTTTCGCATGTAATTGAAGCTACCTCGTTTGTTCCTCCAGCTTTTGAAGCTATATCATTTATATCGGAAGTATTTGAAGCTAAATCATGTGTTTCGAATTGGTTTGAAGCTAACTCGTTTGTTTCGCATGGGTTTTGATGCTAAGCCTCCTAGAACGCACTGATTTGAAGCTATATCATGTCTTTCGCATGGATTTGAATCTAACTCGTTTTTTCCGCCTGCATTTGAAGCTATACCATGTATATCACAAGTATTTGAAGCTAAATCATTTGATTCGCATGGATTTGAAGCTAAACCTTCTACTTCACATTGATTTGAAGCTAAATCATATGTTTCGCATGGATTCGAAGCTAACTCGTTTGTTCCTCCTGCTTTTGAAGCTAAACCATGTATACCACAAATGTTTCTAACTAAACCATTTGTTTCGCATTGATTTGAAGCTAAATCATGTGTTTCTCTTGGATTTGAAGTTAACTCATTTGTTTCGCTTGCATTTGAAGCAATTTCATTAATACGGCAAGTATTTGAAGCTAAATCATTTGTTTCACATGGATTTGAAGCTAACTCGTTTGTTCCGCCTGCATTTGAAGCTATATCATGTATATCACAAGTATTTGAAGCTAAATCGTTTGATTCGCATGGATTTGAAGCTAAACCTTCTACATCGCATTGATTTGAAGCTAAATCTAGTGTATCGCATGGTTTTGAAGCTAACTCGTTTGTTTCGCATGCAGTTGTAGCTAAATAATGTATATCACAAGTATTTGTAGCTAAACCATTTGTTTCGCATGGATTTGAAGCTAAGCCATCTACTTCGCATTGATTTGAAGCTAAATCATTTGTTTCGCATGGATTTGAAGCTAACTCGTTTTTTCCCGCCTGCATTTGAAGCTACATCATGTATATCACAAGTATTTGAAGCTAAATCGTTTGATTCGCATGGATTTGAAGCTAAACCTTCTACATCGCATGGATTTGAAGCTAAATCATGTGTTTCGCATGGATTTGAAGCTAACTCGTTTGTTTCGCATGCAGTTGAAGCTAAATCATGTCTTTCACAAGTATTTGAAGATGAACCATTTGAATCGAATGGATTTGAACCTGACCCTTCTACATCGAACTGATTTGCAGCTAAATAATATGTTTCGCATGGATTTGAAGCTAAACCTTCTACATCCCATGGATTTGAAGCTAAGTCATGTGTTTGGCATGGATTTGAAGCTAAACCTTCTACATCGCATTGATTTGCAGCTGAATCATGTGTATCGCATGGATTTTAAGCTAACTCGTTCGTTTCGCCTGTATTTGAAGCTATATCACTTATATCGCAAGTATTTGAAGCTGAATCTTTCGTTTCGCATGAATTTGAAACTAAGCCTTCTACTTCGTATTTATTTGAAGCTAAATCATGTGTTTCGCATGGATTTGAAGCTAACTCGTTTGTTTCGCATGGGTATTGATGCTAAGCCTCCTAGAACGCACTGATTTGAAGCTATATCATGTCTTTCGCATGGATTTGAATCTAACTCGTTTTTTCCGCCTGCATTTGAAGCTATACCATGTATATCACAAGTATTTGAAGCTAAATCATTTGATTCGCATGGATTTGAAGCTAAACCTTCTACTTAACATTGATTTGAAGCTAAATCATATGTTTCGCATGGATTCGAAGCTAACTCGTTTGTTCCTCCTGCTTTTGAAGCTAAACCATGTATACCACAAATGTTTCTAACTAAACCATTTGTTTCGCATTGATTTGAAGCTAAATCATGTGTTTCTCTTGGATTTGAAGTTAACTCATTTGTTTCGCTTGCATTTGAAGCAATTTCATTAATACGGCAAGTATTTGAAGCTAAATCATTTGTTTCACATGGATTTGAAGCTAACTCGTTTGTTTCGCATGCAGTTGAAGCTAAGACATGTATATCACAAGTATTTGAAGCTAAACCATTTGTTGCGAATGGATTTGAATCTAAGCCTTCAACTTCGCATTGTTTTGAAGGTAAATCATGTGTTTCGCATGGTCTTGAAGCTAACTCGTTTGTTTCGCCTGCATTGAAGCTACCTCATGTATATCACAAGTGTCTGAAGCTAAGCCATTTGTTCCGCATGGATTAGAAGCCAAGCCATCTACTTCGCAATGGTTTGCAGCTAAATCATGTGTTTCACATGGATTTGTAGCTAACTAGTTTGTTTCGCATGCAGTTGAAGCTAAATCATGTATATCACAAGTATTTGAAGCCAAACCATTTGTTCCGCATGAATTTGAAGTTAAGCTTTCCACTTCGCATTGATTAGAAGCTAAATCATGTGTTTCGCATGGATTTGGAGCTAACTCGTTTGTTTCGCATGCAGTTGTATATAAATAATGTATATTACAAGTATATATAGCTAATAGCTAAACCATTTGTTTCGCATGGATTTGAAGCTAAACCTTCTACATCGCATTGATTTGAAGCTAAACCTTCTACATTCTATTGATCTGAAGCTAAACCTACTACCTCTTATTGATTTGAATCTAAACCTTCTACATCGCATTGATTTGAAGCTAAATCGAGTGTTTCGAATGGATTTGAAGCTAACTCGTTTATTTCGCATGCAGTTGTAGCTACATAATGTATATCACAAGTATTTGTAGCTAAACCATTTGTTTCGCATGGATTTGAAGCTAAACCTTCTACTTCGTATTGATTTGCAGCTAAATCATTTGTTTCGCATGGTATTGAAGCTACCTCGTTTGTTCCTCCTGCTTTTGCAGCTATATCACTTATATCGCATGGATTTGAAGCTGAACCTACTACATCGTATTGATTTGAAGTTAAATCATGTGTATCGCATGGATTTGAAGCTAAACCTTATACATCGCATTGATTTGAAGCAAAATCATGAGTTTGGCATGGATTTGAAGCTAACTCGTTCGTTTCGCCTGCAGTTGAACCTAGATCACTTATATGGCAAGTATTTGAAGCTGAATCATGTGTATCGCGTGGATTTTGAAGCTAACTCGTTTGATTAGTCTGCATTTGAAGCTAACTCGTTCGTTTTGCCTGCAGTTGAATCTACATCACTTTTATCGCAAGTATTTGAAGCTAAATCATGTGTTTCGCATAGATTTGAAGCTAAACCTTCTACATCGCATTGATTTACAACTAAATCATGTGTTTCGCATGGATTTGAAGCTAACTAGTTCGTTGCGCATGCAGTTAAATCTAAATAACGTATATCACAAGTATTTGAAGCTAAACCATTTGTTTCGCATGGATTTGAAGCTAAGCCTTCTACTTCGCATTAATTGGAAGCTAAATCACGTGTTTTGGATGGATTTGAAGCTAAACCTTCTACATCGCATTGATTTGCTAGCTAAATCATGTGTATCGCATGGATTTGAAGCTAACTCATTTGTTTCGCATGCAGTTGAAGCTAAATCATGTCTTTCACAAGTATTTGAAGATGAACCATTTGAATCGCATGGATTTGAACCTGATCCTTTTACTTCGCACTGATTTGCAGCTAAATAATGTGTTTCGCATGGATTTGAAGCTAAACCTTCTACATCCCATGGATTTGAAGCTAACTAGTTCGTTGCGCATGCAGTTAAATCTAAATAACGTATATCACAAGTATTTGAAGCTAAACCATTTGTTTCGCATGGATTTGAAGCTAACTCGTCCGTTTCGCCTGTATTTGAAGCTATATCACTTATATCGCAAGTATTTGAAGCTGAATCTTTCGTTTCGCATGAATTTAAAGCTAAGCCTTCGACTTCGTATTGATTTGAAGCTAAATCATGTGTTTCGCATGGATTTGAAGCTAACTCGTTTGTTTCGCATGGGTTTTGATGCTAAGCCGCCTAGAACGCACTGATTTGAAGCTAAATCATGTCTTTCGCATGGATTTGAAGCTAAACCTTATACATCGCATTGATTTGAAGCTACATCATGTGTTTCGCATGGATTTGAAGCTAACTTGTTTGTTTCGCATGCAGTTGTAGCTAAATAATGTATATCCCAAGTATTTGTAGCTAAACCATTTGTTTCGCATGGATTTGAAGCTAAGCCATCTACTTCGCATTGATTTGAAGCTAAATCATTTGTTGCGCATGGAATTGAAGCTACCTCGTTTGTTCCTCCAGCTTTTGAAGCTATATCATTTATATCGGAAGTATTTGATGCTAAATCATATGTGTCGTATGTATTTGAAGCTGAACCTTCTACATCGCATTGATTTGAAGCTAAATCTAGTGTATGGCATAGATTTGAAGCTATACCTTCTACATCGCATTGATTTGCAGCTGAATCATGTGTTTCGCATGGATTTGAAGCTAACTCGTTCGTTTCGCCTGCATGTGAATCTACATCACTTATATCGCAAATATTTGAAGCTGAATCATGTGTATCGCGAGGATTTTGAAGCTAACTCGTTTGTTTCGCATGCAGTTGTAGCTAAATAATGTATATCACAAGTATTTGTAGCTAAACCGTTTTTTTCGCATGGAATTGAAGCTAACTCGTTTGTTTCGCATGCAGTTGTAGCTAAATAATGTATATCACAAGTATTTGTAGCTAAACCATTTGTTTCGCATGGATTTGAAGCTAAGCCATCTACTTCGCATTGATTTGAAGCTAAATCATTTGTTTCGCATGGAATTGAAGCTACCTCGTTTGTTCCTCCAGCTTTTGAAGCTATATCATTTATATCGGAAGTATTTGATGCTAAATCATATGTGTCTTATGTATTTGAAGCTGAACCTTCTACATCGCATTGATTTGCAGCTAAATCATGTGTTTCGCATGGATTTGAAGCTAACTCGTTCGTTTCGCCTGCAGTTGAATCTACATCACTTATATCGCAAGTATTTGAAGCTGAATCAAGTGTATCGCGTGGATTTTGAAGCTAACTCGTTTGATTAGTCTGCATTTGAAGCTATATCACTTATACCCCAAGTGTTTGAAGCTAAATCATTTGTTTCGCATGGATTTGAAGTTAAACCTTCTACATCCCATGGATTTGATGCTAAATCATGTGTTTGACATGGATTTGTAGCTAAACCTTCTACATCGCATTGATTTGCAGCTGAATCATGTGTTTCGCGTGGATTTGAAGCTAACTCGTTCGTTTTGCCTGCAGTTGAATCTACATCACTTTTATCGCAAGTATTTATAGCTGAATCATGTATATCATAAGTATCTGCGGCTAAACAATTTGTTTCGCATGCAGTTGAAGCTAAATCATGTACATCACAAGTACTTGAAGTTAACCGTTTGAATCGCATTGATTTGATGCTAAACCTTCTACATCGCATCGATTTGAAGCTAAAACATGTGTTTCGTATGGATTTGAAGCTAACTCGTTTGTTTTTCCTGCTTTTGAACCTACTTCATTTATATCGCAAGTATTTGAAGCTAACTCGTTTGTTTCGCATACATTTGAATCTGCATCCCTTATATTCGCAAGTATTTGACGTTAAATCATTATTTTCGCATGGATTTGAAGCTAAGCCTTCTACTTCGCATTGGTTGGATCCTAAATCACGTGTTTTGCATGGTTTTGAAGCTAAGCCTTCTATATCGCATTGATTTGAAGCTAAATCATGTGTTTCGTTTGGATTTGAAGCTAAACCTTCTACATAGCATTGATTTGAAGCTTAATCATGTGTATCGCATGGACTTGAAGCTAACTCGTTTGTTCCGCCTGCATTTGAAGCTATATCATGTATATCACAAGTATTTGAAGCTAAATCATTTGATTCGCATGGATTTGAAGTTAAACCTTCTACATCCCATGGATTTGATGCTAAATCATGTGTTTGACATGGATTTGTAGCTAAACCTTCTACATCGCATTGATTTGCAGCTGAATCATGTGTTTCGCGTGGATTTGAAGCTAACTCGTTCGTTTTGCCTGCAGTTGAATCTACATCACTTTTATCGCAAGTATTTATAGCTGAATCATGTATATCATAAGTATCTGCGGCTAAACAATTTGTTTCGCATGCAGTTGAAGCTAAATCATGTACATCACAAGTACTTGAAGTTAACCGTTTGAATCGCATTGATTTGATGCTAAACCTTCTACATCGCATCGATTTGAAGCTAAAACATGTGTTTCGTATGGATTTGAAGCTAACTCGTTTGTTTTTCCTGCTTTTGAACCTACTTCATTTATATCGCAAGTATTTGAAGCTAACTCGTTTGTTTCGCATACATTTGAATCTGCATCCCTTATATTCGCAAGTATTTGACGTTAAATCATTATTTTCGCATGGATTTGAAGCTAAGCCTTCTACTTCGCATTGGTTGGATCCTAAATCACGTGTTTTGCATGGTTTTGAAGCTAAGCCTTCTATATCGCATTGATTTGAAGCTAAATCATGTGTTTCGTTTGGATTTGAAGCTAAACCTTCTACATAGCATTGATTTGAAGCTTAATCATGTGTATCGCATGGTTTTGAAGCTAACTCGTTTGTTTCGCATGCAGTTGTAGCTAAATAATGTATATCACAAGTATTTGTAGCTAAACCATTTGTTTCGCATGGATTTGAAGCTAAGCCATCTACTTCGCATTGATTTGAAGCTAAATCATTTGTTTCGCATGGACTTGAAGCTAACTCGTTTGTTCCGCCTGCATTTGAAGCTATATCATGTATATCACAAGTATTTGAAGCTAAATCATTTGATTCGCATGGATTTGAAGCTAAACCTACTACATCGCATTGATTTGAAGCTAAATCTAGTGTATCGCATGGTTTTGAAGCTAACTCGTTTGTTTCGCATGCAGTTGTAGCTAAATAATGTATATCACAAGTATTTGTAGCTAAACCATTTGTTTCGCATGGATTTGAAGCTAAGCCATCTACTTCGCATTGATTTGAAGCTAAATCATTTGTTTCGCATGGATTTGAAGCTAACTCGTTTGTTCCGCCTGCATTTGAAGCTATATCATGTATATCACAAGTATTTGAAGCTAAATCATTTGTTTCGCATGGATTTGAAAGTAAACCTTCTACATCGCATTGATTTGAAGCTAAATCATGTGTTTCGCATGGATTTGAAGGTAACTCATTTGACTCTCCTGCATTTGAAGCTATATCACTTATATCGCAAGAATCTGAAGCAAAATGATTGGTTTCGGGGGGATTTGAAGCTAAACCTTCTACATCGCATTGATTTAAGCTAAATCATGTGTATCGCATGCATTTGAAGCTAACTCGTTTGTTCCGCATGCAGTTCAAGATAAATCATGTTTATCAAAAGTATCTGATTCTAAACTACTTGTTTCGCAAGAATATGAAGCTTAACGATGTGCTTATCATGAATTTGAAGCTAAATCATGTGTTTCGCGTGGATTTGAAGCTAACTCGTTCGTTTCGCATGCAGTTGTAGCTAAATAATGTATATCACAAGTATTTACAGCTAAACCATTTGTTTCGCATGGATTTGAAGCTAAACACTCTACATCGCATTGATTTGAAGCTAAACCTTCTACATTCTATTGATCTGAAGCTAAACCTTCTACCTCTTATTGATTTGAAGCTAAACCTTCTACATCGCATTGATTTGAAGCTGAATCGAGTGTTTCGCATGGATTTGAAGCTAACTCGTTTGTTTCACATGCAGTTGTAGCTAAATAATGTATATCACAAGTATTTGTAGCTAAACCATTTGTTTCGCATGGATTTGAAGCTAAACCTTCTAATTCGTATTGATTTGCAGCTGAATCATTTGTTTCGCATGGAATTGAGGCTACCTCGTTTGTTCCTCCTGCTTTTCAAGCTATATCACTTATATCGCATGGATTTGAAGCTGAACCTACCACATCGTATTGATTTGAAGCTAAATCATGTGTATCGCATTGATTTGAAGCTAAACCTTATACATCGCATTGATTTGAAGCTAAATCGTGTGTTTCGCATGGATTTGAAGCTAACTCGTTTGTTTCGCATGCAGTTGTAGCTAAATAATGTATATCACAAGTATTTGTAGCTAAACCATTTGTTGCGCATGGATTTGAAGCTAAGCCATCTACTTCGCATTCATTTGAAGCTAAACCATTTGTTTCGCATGGATTTGAAGCTAACTCGTTTGTTCCGCCTGCATTTGAAGCTATATCATGTATATCACAAGTATTTGAAGCTAAATCGTTTGATTCGCATGGATTTGAAGCTAAACCTTCTACATCGCATTGATTTGAAGCTAAATCTAGTGTATCGCATGGTTTTGAAGCTAACTCGTTTGCTTCGCATGCAGTTGTAGCTAAATAATGTATATCACAAGTATTTGTAGCTAAACCATTTGTTTCGCATGGATTTGAAGCTACCTCGTTTGTTCCTCCTGCTTTTGAAGCTATATCACTTATATCGCATGGATTTGATGCTGAACCTACTACATCGTATTGATTTGAAGCTAAATCATGTGTATCGCATGGATTTGAAGCTAAACCTTATTCATCGCATTGATTTGAAGCTAAATCATGAGTTTCGCATGGATTTGCAGCTAACTCGTTTGTTTCGCATGCAGTTGAAGCTAAATCATGTCTTTCACAAGTATTTGAAGATGAACCATTTGAATCGCATGGATTTGAACCTGAGCCTTCTACATAGCACTGATTTGCAACTAAATAATACGTTTCGCATGGATTTGAAGCTAAGCCATCTACTTCGCATTGATTTGAAGCTAAATCATTTGTTTCGCATGTAATTGAAGCTACCTCGTTTGTTCCTCCAGCTTTTGAAGCTATATCATTTATATCGGAAGTATTTGAAGCTAAATCATGTGTTTCGCATTGGTTTGAAGCTAACTCGTTTGTTTCGCATGGGTTTTGATGCTAAGCCTCCTAGAACGCACTGATTTGAAGCTATATCATGTCTTTCGCATGGATTTGAATCTAACTCGTTTTTTCCGCCTGCATTTGAAGCTATACCATGTATATCACAAGTATTTGAAGCTAAATCATTTGATTCGCATGGATTTGAAGCTAAACCTTCTACTTCACATTGATTTGAAGCTAAATCATATGTTTCGCATGGATTCGAAGCTAACTCGTTTGTTCCTCCTGCTTTTGAAGCTAAACCATGTATACCACAAATGTTTCTAACTAAACCATTTGTTTCGCATTGATTTGAAGCTAAATCATGTGTTTCTCTTGGATTTGAAGTTAACTCATTTGTTTCGCTTGCATTTGAAGCAATTTCATTAATACGGCAAGTATTTGAAGCTAAATCATTTGTTTCACATGGATTTGAAGCTAACTCGTTTGTTCCGCCTGCATTTGAAGCTATATCATGTATATCACAAGTATTTGAAGCTAAATCGTTTGATTCGCATGGATTTGAAGCTAAACCTTCTACATCGCATTGATTTGAAGCTAAATCTAGTGTATCGCATGGTTTTGAAGCTAACTCGTTTGTTTCGCATGCAGTTGTAGCTAAATAATGTATATCACAAGTATTTGTAGCTAAACCATTTGTTTCGCATGGATTTGAAGCTAAGCCATCTACTTCGCATTGATTTGAAGCTAAATCATTTGTTTCGCATGGATTTGAAGCTAACTCGTTTTTTCCCGCCTGCATTTGAAGCTACATCATGTATATCACAAGTATTTGAAGCTAAATCGTTTGATTCGCATGGATTTGAAGCTAAACCTTCTACATCGCATGGATTTGAAGCTAAATCATGTGTTTCGCATGGATTTGAAGCTAACTCGTTTGTTTCGCATGCAGTTGAAGCTAAATCATGTCTTTCACAAGTATTTGAAGATGAACCATTTGAATCGAATGGATTTGAACCTGACCCTTCTACATCGAACTGATTTGCAGCTAAATAATATGTTTCGCATGGATTTGAAGCTAAACCTTCTACATCCCATGGATTTGAAGCTAAGTCATGTGTTTGGCATGGATTTGAAGCTAAACCTTCTACATCGCATTGATTTGCAGCTGAATCATGTGTATCGCATGGATTTTAAGCTAACTCGTTCGTTTCGCCTGTATTTGAAGCTATATCACTTATATCGCAAGTATTTGAAGCTGAATCTTTCGTTTCGCATGAATTTGAAACTAAGCCTTCTACTTCGTATTTATTTGAAGCTAAATCATGTGTTTCGCATGGATTTGAAGCTAACTCGTTTGTTTCGCATGGGTATTGATGCTAAGCCTCCTAGAACGCACTGATTTGAAGCTATATCATGTCTTTCGCATGGATTTGAATCTAACTCGTTTTTTCCGCCTGCATTTGAAGCTATACCATGTATATCACAAGTATTTGAAGCTAAATCATTTGATTCGCATGGATTTGAAGCTAAACCTTCTACTTCACATTGATTTGAAGCTAAATCATATGTTTCGCATGGATTCGAAGCTAACTCGTTTGTTCCTCCTGCTTTTGAAGCTAAACCATGTATACCACAAATGTTTCTAACTAAACCATTTGTTTCGCATTGATTTGAAGCTAAATCATGTGTTTCTCTTGGATTTGAAGTTAACTCATTTGTTTCGCTTGCATTTGAAGCAATTTCATTAATACGGCAAGTATTTGAAGCTAAATCATTTGTTTCACATGGATTTCAAGCTAACTCGTTTGTTTCGCATGCAGTTGAAGCTAAGACATGTATATCACAAGTATTTGAAGCTAAACCATTTGTTGCGAATGGATTTGAATCTAAGCCTTCAACTTCGCATTGTTTTGAAGGTAAATCATGTGTTTCGCATGGTCTTGAAGCTAACTCGTTTGTTTCGCCTGCATTGAAGCTACCTCATGTATATCACAAGTGTCTGAAGCTAAGCCATTTGTTCCGCATGGATTAGAAGCCAAGCCATCTACTTCGCAATGGTTTGCAGCTAAATCATGTGTTTCACATGGATTTGTAGCTAACTAGTTTGTTTCGCATGCAGTTGAAGCTAAATCATGTATATCACAAGTATTTGAAGCCAAACCATTTGTTCCGCATGAATTTGAAGTTAAGCTTTCCACTTCGCATTGATTAGAAGCTAAATCATGTGTTTCGCATGGATTTGGAGCTAACTCGTTTGTTTCGCATGCAGTTGTATATAAATAATGTATATTACAAGTATATATAGCTAATAGCTAAACCATTTGTTTCGCATGGATTTGAAGCTAAACCTTCTACATCGCATTGATTTGAAGCTAAACCTTCTACATTCTATTGATCTGAAGCTAAACCTACTACCTCTTATTGATTTGAATCTAAACCTTCTACATCGCATTGATTTGAAGCTAAATCGAGTGTTTCGAATGGATTTGAAGCTAACTCGTTTATTTCGCATGCAGTTGTAGCTACATAATGTATATCACAAGTATTTGTAGCTAAACCATTTGTTTCGCATGGATTTGAAGCTAAACCTTCTACTTCGTATTGATTTGCAGCTAAATCATTTGTTTCGCATGGTATTGAAGCTACCTCGTTTGTTCCTCCTGCTTTTGCAGCTATATCACTTATATCGCATGGATTTGAAGCTGAACCTACTACATCGTATTGATTTGAAGTTAAATCATGTGTATCGCATGGATTTGAAGCTAAACCTTATACATCGCATTGATTTGAAGCAAAATCATGAGTTTGGCATGGATTTGAAGCTAACTCGTTCGTTTCGCCTGCAGTTGAACCTAGATCACTTATATGGCAAGTATTTGAAGCTGAATCATGTGTATCGCGTGGATTTTGAAGCTAACTCGTTTGATTAGTCTGCATTTGAAGCTAACTCGTTCGTTTTGCCAGCAGTTGAATCTACATCACTTTTATCGCAAGTATTTGAAGCTGAATCATGTGTATCGCATGGATTTGAAGCTAACTCGTTTGATTAGTCTGCATTTGAAGCTATATCACTTATACCCCAAGTGTTTGAAGCTAAATCATGTGTTTCGCATAGATTTGAAGCTAAACCTTCTACATCGCATTGATTTACAACTAAATCATGTGTTTCGCATGGATTTGAAGCTAACTAGTTCGTTGCGCATGCAGTTAAATCTAAATAACGTATATCACAAGTATTTGAAGCTAAACCATTTGTTTCGCATGGATTTGAAGCTAAGCCTTCTACTTCGCATTAATTGGAAGCTAAATCACGTGTTTTGGATGGATTTGAAGCTAAACCTTCTACATCGCATTGATTTGAAGCTAAATCATGTGTATCGCATGGATTTGAAGCTAACTCATTTGTTTCGCATGCAGTTGAAGCTAAATCATGTCTTTCACAAGTATTTGAAGATGAACCATTTGAATCGCATGGATTTGAACCTGATCCTTTTACTTCGCACTGATTTGCAGCTAAATAATGTGTTTCGCATGGATTTGAAGCTAAACCTTCTACATCCCATGGATTTGAAGCTAACTAGTTCGTTGCGCATGCAGTTAAATCTAAATAACGTATATCACAAGTATTTGAAGCTAAACCATTTGTTTCGCATGGATTTGAAGCTAACTCGTCCGTTTCGCCTGTATTTGAAGCTATATCACTTATATCGCAAGTATTTGAAGCTGAATCTTTCGTTTCGCATGAATTTAAAGCTAAGCCTTCGACTTCGTATTGATTTGAAGCTAAATCATGTGTTTCGCATGGATTTGAAGCTAACTCGTTTGTTTCGCATGGGTTTTGATGCTAAGCCGCCTAGAACGCACTGATTTGAAGCTAAATCATGTCTTTCGCATGGATTTGAAGCTAAACCTTATACATCGCATTGATTTGAAGCTACATCATGTGTTTCGCATGGATTTGAAGCTAACTTGTTTGTTTCGCATGCAGTTGTAGCTAAATAATGTATATCCCAAGTATTTGTAGCTAAACCATTTGTTTCGCATGGATTTGAAGCTAAGCCATCTACTTCGCATTGATTTGAAGCTAAATCATTTGTTGCGCATGGAATTGAAGCTACCTCGTTTGTTCCTCCAGCTTTTGAAGCTATATCATTTATATCGGAAGTATTTGATGCTAAATCATATGTGTCGTATGTATTTGAAGCTGAACCTTCTACATCGCATTGATTTGAAGCTAAATCTAGTGTATGGCATAGATTTGAAGCTATACCTTCTACATCGCATTGATTTGCAGCTAAATCATGTGTTTCGCATGGATTTGAAGCTAACTCGTTCGTTTCGCCTGCATGTGAATCTACATCACTTATATCGCAAATATTTGAAGCTGAATCATGTGTATCGCGAGGATTTTGAAGCTAACTCGTTTGTTTCGCATGCAGTTGTAGCTAAATAATGTATATCACAAGTATTTGTAGCTAAACCGTTTTTTTCGCATGGAATTGAAGCTAACTCGTTTGTTTCGCATGCAGTTGTAGCTAAATAATGTATATCACAAGTATTTGTAGCTAAACCATTTGTTTCGCATGGATTTGAAGCTAAGCCATCTACTTCGCATTGATTTGAAGCTAAATCATTTGTTTCGCATGGAATTGAAGCTACCTCGTTTGTTCCTCCAGCTTTTGAAGCTATATCATTTATATCGGAAGTATTTGATGCTAAATCATATGTGTCTTATGTATTTGAAGCTGAACCTTCTACATCGCATTGATTTGCAGCTAAATCATGTGTTTCGCATGGATTTGAAGCTAACTCGTTCGTTTCGCCTGCAGTTGAATCTACATCACTTATATCGCAAGTATTTGAAGCTGAATCAAGTGTATCGCGTGGATTTTGAAGCTAACTCGTTTGATTAGTCTGCATTTGAAGCTATATCACTTATACCCCAAGTGTTTGAAGCTAAATCATTTGTTTCGCATGGATTTGAAGTTAAACCTTCTACATCCCATGGATTTGATGCTAAATCATGTGTTTGACATGGATTTGTAGCTAAACCTTCTACATCGCATTGATTTGCAGCTGAATCATGTGTTTCGCGTGGATTTGAAGCTAACTCGTTCGTTTTGCCTGCAGTTGAATCTACATCACTTTTATCGCAAGTATTTATAGCTGAATCATGTATATCATAAGTATCTGCGGCTAAACAATTTGTTTCGCATGCAGTTGAAGCTAAATCATGTACATCACAAGTACTTGAAGTTAACCGTTTGAATCGCATTGATTTGATGCTAAACCTTCTACATCGCATCGATTTGAAGCTAAAACATGTGTTTCGTATGGATTTGAAGCTAACTCGTTTGTTTTTCCTGCTTTTGAACCTACTTCATTTATATCGCAAGTATTTGAAGCTAACTCGTTTGTTTCGCATACATTTGAATCTGCATCCCTTATATTCGCAAGTATTTGACGTTAAATCATTATTTTCGCATGGATTTGAAGCTAAGCCTTCTACTTCGCATTGGTTGGATCCTAAATCACGTGTTTTGCATGGTTTTGAAGCTAAGCCTTCTATATCGCATTGATTTGAAGCTAAATCATGTGTTTCGTTTGGATTTGAAGCTAAACCTTCTACATAGCATTGATTTGAAGCTTAATCATGTGTTTTGCATGGATTTGAAGATAAATCATGCGATTCGCAAGGATTTGAAGCTAACCCTTCTACTTCGCATTGATTCGAATGCAAATAATATGTTTCGCATGGATTTGAAGCTAACTCGTTCGTTGCGCATGCAGTTAATTCTATATAACGTATATCACAAGTATTTGTAGCTAAACCATTTGTTTTGCATGGATTTGAAGCTAAGCCATCTACTTCGCATTGATTTGAAGCTAAATCATATGTTTCGCATGTAATTGAAGCTACCTCGTTTGTTCCTCCAGCTTTTGAAGCTATATCATTTATATCGGAAGTATTTGAAGCTAAATAATATGTGTCGTATGTATTTGAAGCTGAACCTTCTACATCGCATTGATTTGAAGCTAAATCATGTGTTTCGCATGGATTTGAAGCTAACTCGTTTGTTTCGCATGCAGTTGTAGCTAAATAATGTATGTCACAAGTATTTGTAGCTAAACCATTTGTTTCGAATGGACTTGAAGCTAAGCCATCTACTTCGCATTGATTTGAAGCTAAATCATTTGTTTCGCATGGAATTGTAGCTACCTCGTTTGTTCCTCCAGCTTTTGAAGCTATATCATTTATATCGGAAGTATTTGAAGCTAAATAATATGTGTCGTATGTATTTGAAGCTGAACCTTCTACATCGCATTGATTTGAAGCTAAATCTAGTGTATCGCATGGATTTGAAGCTAACTCGTTTTTTCCGTCTGCATTTGAAGCTATATCATGTATATCACAAGTATTTGAAGCTAAATCATTTGATTCGCATGCATTTGAAGCTAAACCTTCTACATCGCATTGGTTTGAAGCTAAATCATGAGTTTCACATGGATTTGAAGCTAACTCGTTCGTTTCGCCTGCAGTTGAATCTACATTACTTATATCGCAAGTATTTGAAGCTGAATCATGTGTATCGCGTGGATTTTGAAGCTAACTCGTTTGATTAGTCTGCATTTGAAGCTATATCACTTAAACCCCAAGTGTTTGAAGCTAAATCATTTGTTTCGCATGGATTTCAAGCTAAACCTTATACATCGCATTGATTTGCAGCTAAATCATGTGTTTCGCATGGATTTGAAGCTAACTCGTTCGTTTCGCCTGCAGTTGTATCTACATCACTTATATCGCAAGTATTTGAAGCTGAATCATGTGTATCGCGTGGATTTTGAAGCTAACTCGTTTGATTAGTCTGCATTTGAAGCTATATCACTTATACCCCAAGTTTTTGAAGCTAAACCATTTGTTTCGCATGGATTTGAAGCTAAACCTTATACATCGCATTGATTTGAAGCTAACTCATGTATTTCGCATGGAATTGAAGCTACCTCGTTTGTTCCTCCAGCTTTTGAAGCTATATCATTTATATCGAAAGTATTGGAAGCTAAATCATATGTGTCGTATGTATTTGAAGCTGAACCTTCTACATCGCATTGATTTGAAGCTAAATCTAGTGTATCGCATGGATTTGAAGCTAACTCGTTTGTTTCGCATGGGTTTTGATGCTAAGCCTTCTAGAAGGCACTGATTTGAAACTAAATCATGTCTTTCGCATGGATTTGAAGCTAACTCGTTTTTTCCGTCTGCATTTGAAGCTATATCATGTATATCACAAGTATTTGAAGCTAAATCATTTGATTCGCATGGATTTGAAGCTAAACCTTCTACATCGCATTGGTTTGAAGCTAAATCGTGAGTTTCACATGGATTTGAAGCTAACTCGTTCGTTCCGCCTGCAGTTGAATCTACATTACTTATATCGCAAGTATTTGAAGCTGAATCATGTGTATCGCGTGGATTTTGAAGCTAACTCGTTTGATTAGTCTGCATTTGAAGCTATATCACTTATACCCCAAGTGTTTGAAGCTAAATCATTTGTTTCGCATGGATTTCAAGCTAAACCTTATACATCGCATTGATTTGCAGCTAAATCATGTGTTTCGCATGGATTTGAAGCTAACTCGTTCGTTTCGCCTGCAGTTGTATCTACATCACTTATATCGCAAGTATTTGAAGCTGAATCATGTGTATCGCGAGGATTTTGAAGCTAACTCGTTTGATTAGTCTGCATTTGAAGCTATATCACTTATACCCCAAGTGTTTGAAGCTAAACCATTTGTTTCGCATGGATTTGAAGCTAAACCTTATACATCGCATTGATTTGAAGCTAACTCATGTGTTTCGCATGGAAATGAAGCTACCTCGTTTGTTCCTCCAGCTTTTGAAGCTATATCATTTATATCGAAAGTATTTGAAGCTAAATCATATGTGTCGTATGTATTTGAAGCTGAACCTTCTACATCGCATTGATTTGAAGCTAAATCTAGTGTATCGCATGGATTTGAAGCTAACTCGTTTGTTTCGCATGGGTTTTGATGCTAAGCCTCCTAGAAGACACTGATTTGAAGCTAAATCATGTCTTTCGCATGGATTTGAAGCTAACTCGCTTTTTCCGTCTGCATTTGAAGCTATATCATGTATATCACAAGTATTTGAATCTAAATCATTTGATTCGCATGGATTTGAAGCTAAACCTTCTACATCGCATTGATTTGCAGCTAAATCATGTGTTTCGCATGGATTTGAAGCTAACTCGTTCGTTTCGCCTGCAGTTGTATCTACATCACTTATATCGCAAGTATTTGAAGCTGAATCATGTGTATCGCGAGGATTTTGAAGCTAACTCGTTTGATTAGTCTGCATTTGAAGCTATATCACTTATACCCCAAGTGTTTGAAGCTAAACCATTTGTTTCGCATGGATTTGAAGCTAAACCTTATACATCGCATTGATTTGAAGCTAACTCATGTGTTTCGCATGGAAATGAAGCTACCTCGTTTGTTCCTCCAGCTTTTGAAGCTATATCATTTATATCGAAAGTATTTGAAGCTAAATCATATGTGTCGTATGTACTTGAAGCTGAACCTTCTACATCGCATTGATTTGAAGCTAAATCTAGTGTATCGCATGGATTTGAAGCTAACTCGTTTGTTTCGCATGGGTTTTGATGCTAAGCCTCCTAGAAGGCACTGATTTGAAGCTAAATCATGTCTTTCGCATGGATTTGAAGCTAACTCGCTATTTCCGTCTGCATTTGAAGCTATATCATGTATATCACAAGTATTTGAAGCTAAATCATTTGATTCGCATGGATTTGAAGCTAAATCTTCTACATCGCATTGGTTTGAAGCTAGATCATGTGTTTCGCATGGATTTGAAGCTAAATCGTTCGTTTCGCCTGCAGTTGAATCTACATTACTTATATCGCAACTATTTGAAGCTGAATAATGTGTATCGCGTGGATTTTGAAGCTAACTCGTTTGATTAGTATGCATTTGAAGCTATATCACTTATACCCCAAGTGTTTGAAGCTCAATCATGTGTTTCGCATGGATTTGAAGCTAACTCGTTCGTTTCTCCTGCAGTTGAATCTACATCACTTATATCGCAAGTATTTGAAGCTGAATCATGTGTATCGCGTGGATTTTGAAGCTAACTCGTTTGGTTAGTCTGCATTTGAAGCTATATCACTTATACCCCAAGTGTTTGAAGCTAAATCATTTGTTTCGCATGGTTTGAAGCTAATCCTTATACATCGCATTGATTTGAAGCTAAATCATGTGTTTCGCATGGATTTGAAGCTAAATCTAGCGTATCGCATGGATTTGAAGCTATACTTTCTACATCGCATTGATTTGCAGCTAAATCATGTGTTTCGTATGGATTTGAAGCTACCTCGTTTGTTCCTCCAGCTTTTAGAAGCTATATCATTTATATCGGAAGTATTTCATGCTAAATCATATGTGTCGTATGTATTTGAAGCTGAAGCTTCTACATCGTATTGATTTGAAGCAAAATCTAGTGTATCGCATGGATTTGAAGCTATACTTTCTACATCGCATTGATTTCCAGCTGAATCATGTGTTTCGCATGGATTTGAAGCTAACTCGTTTTTTCCGCCTACATTTGAAGCTATATCATGTATATCACAAGTATTTGAATCTAAACCATTTGTTTCGCATGGATTTGAAGCTAAGCCTTCTACTTCGAATTAATTGGAAGCTAAATCACGTGTTTTGCATGGATTTGAAGCTAATCCTTCTACATCGCATTGCTTTGAAGCTAAGTCATGTGTTTCGCATGGATTTGAAGCTAACTCGTTTGTTTCGCATGCAGTTGTAGCTAAATAAAGTATATCACAAGTATTTGTAGCTAAACCATTTGTTTCGCATGGATTTGAAGCTAAGCCATCTACTTCGCATTGATTTGAAGCTAAATCATTTGTTTCGCATGGAATTGAAGCTACCTCGTTTGTTCCTCCAGCTTTTGATTCAATATCATTTATTTCGGAAGTATTTGAAGCTAAATCATATGTGTCGTATGTATTTGAAGCTGAACCTTCTACATCGCATTGATTTGAAGCTAAATCTAGTGTATCGCATGGATTTGAGGCTAAACCTTCTACATCGCATTAATTTGCAGCTAAATCATGTGTTTCGCCTGGATTTGAAGCTAACTCGTTCGTTTCGCCTCCAGTTGAACCTACATCACTTATATCGCAAGTATTTGAAGCTGAATCATGTGTATCGCGTGGATTTTGAAGCTAACTCGTTTGATTAGTCTGCATTTGAAGCTATATCACTTATACCCCAAGTGTTTGAAGCTAAATCATTTGTTTCGCATGGATTTGAAGCTAAACCTTCTACATCCCATGGATTTAATGCTAAATCATGTGTTTGCCATGGATTTGAAGCTAAACCTTCTACATCGCATTGATTTGCAGCTGAATCATCTGTTTCGCATGCATTTGAAGCTAAATCATGTGTTTCGCATGGATTTGTAACTAACTCGTTTGTTTCGCATGGGTTTTGATGCTAAGCCTCCTAGAACGCACTGATTTGAAGCTAAATAATGTCTTACGCGTGGGTTTGAAGCTAAATCGTTTTTTCCGCCTGCATTTGAAGCTCTTTCATTTATACCACAAGTATTTGAAGCTAAATCATTCGTTTGGCATGGATTTGAAGCTAAGCCTTCTACTTCGCTTTGATTTGAAGCCGAATCATGTGTTTCGCATGGATTTGAAGCTAACTCGTTTGTTCCTCCTGCTTTTGAAGCTAAATCATATGTGTCGTATGTATTTGAAGCTGAACCTTCTACATCGCATTGATTTGATGTTAAATCTAGTGTATCGCATGGCTTTGAAGCTAAACATTCTACATCGCATTGATTTGCAGCTAAATCATGTGTTTCGCATGGATTTGAAGCTAACTCGTTCGTTTCGCCTGCAGTTGTATCTACATCACTTATATCGCAAGTATTTGAAGCTGAATCATGTGTATCGCGTGGATTTTGAAGCTAACTCGTTTGATTAGTCTGCATTTGAAGCTATATCACTTATATCGCAAGTATCTGATGCTAAATCATTTGTTTCGCATGGATTTGAAGCTAAACCTTCTACATGGCATTGATTTGAAGCTATACCTTCTACTTCGCATGGATTTGAAGCTAAACCTTCTACTTCGTATTGATTTGCAGCTAAATCATTTGTTTCGCATGGAATTGAAGCTACCTCTTTTGTTCCTCCTGCTTTTGAAGCTAAATCATATGTGTCGTATGTATTTGAAGCTGAACCTTCTACATCGCATTGATTTGATGCTAAATCTAGTGTTTCGCATGGATTTGAAGCTAAGCCATCTACTTTGCATTGATTTGCAGCTAAATCATGTGTTTCGCATGGATTTGAAGCTAACCCGTTCGTTTCGCCTGCAGTTGTATCTACATCACTTATATCGCAAGTATTTGAAGCTGAATCATGTGTATCGCGTGGATTTTGAAGCTAACTCGTTTGATTAGTCTGCATTTGAAGCTATATCACTTATACCCCAAGTGTTTGAAGCTAAATCATTTGTTTCGCATGGTTTTGAAGCTAATCCTTATACATCGCATTGATTTGAAGCTAAATCATGTGTTTCGCATGGATTTGAAGCTAACTCGTTTGTTTCGCATGCAGCTGTAGCTAAATAAAGTATATCACAAGTATTTGTAGCTAAACCATTTGTTTCGCATGGATTTGAAGCTAAACCTTCTACTTCGCATTGATTTGAAGCTAAATCATTTGTTTCGCATGGAATTGAAGCTACCTCGTTTGTTCCTCCAGCTTTTGATTCTATATCATTTATTTCGGAAGTATTTGAAGCTAAATCATATGTGTCGTATGTATTTGAAGCTGAACCTTCTACATCGCATTGATTTGAAGCTAAATCTAGTGTATCGCATGGATTTGAGGCTAAACCTTCTACATCGCATTAATTTGCAGCTAAATCATGTGTTTCGCATGGATTTGAAGCTAACTCGTTCGTTTCGCCTGCAGTTGAACCTACATCACTTATATCGCAAGTATTTGAAGCTGAATCATGTGTATCGCGTGGATTTTGAAGCTAACTCGTTTGATTAGTCTGCATTTGAAGCTATATCACTTATACCCCAAGTGTTTGAAGCTAAATCATTTGTTTCGCATGGATTTGAAGCTAAACCTTCTACATCCCATGGATTTAATGCTAAATCATGTGTTTCGCATGGATTTGAAGCTAAATCTAGCGTATCGCATGGATTTGAAGCTATACTTTCTACATCGCATTGATTTGCAGCTAAATCATGTGTTTCGTATGGATTTGAAGCTACCTCGTTTGTTCCTCCAGCTTTAGAAGCTATATCATTTATATCGGAAGTATTTCATGCTAAATCATATGTGTCGTATGTATTTGAAGCTGAAGCTTCTACATCGTATTGATTTGAAGCAAAATCTAGTGTATCGCATGGATTTGAAGCTATACTTTCTACATCGCATTGATTTCCAGCTGAATCATGTGTTTCGCATGGATTTGAAGCTAACTCGTTTTTTCCGCCTACATTTGAAGCTATATCATGTATATCACAAGTATTTGAATCTAAACCATTTGTTTCGCATGGATTTGAAGCTAAGCCTTCTACTTCGAATTAATTGGAAGCTAAATCACGTGTTTTGCATGGATTTGAAGCTAATCCTTCTACATCGCATTGCTTTGAAGCTAAGTCATGTGTTTCGCATGGATTTGAAGCTAACTCGTTTGTTTCGCATGCAGTTGTAGCTAAATAAAGTATATCACAAGTATTTGTAGCTAAACCATTTGTTTCGCATGGATTTGAAGCTAAGCCATCTACTTCGCATTGATTTGAAGCTAAATCATTTGTTTCGCATGGAATTGAAGCTACCTCGTTTGTTCCTCCAGCTTTTGATTCAATATCATTTATTTCGGAAGTATTTGAAGCTAAATCATATGTGTCGTATGTATTTGAAGCTGAACCTTCTACATCGCATTGATTTGAAGCTAAATCTAGTGTATCGCATGGATTTGAGGCTAAACCTTCTACATCGCAATAATTTGCAGCTAAATCATGTGTTTCGCCTGGATTTGAAGCTAACTCGTTCGTTTCGCCTCCAGTTGAACCTACATCACTTATATCGCAAGTATTTGAAGCTGAATCATGTGTATCGCGTGGATTTTGAAGCTAACTCGTTTGATTAGTCTGCATTTGAAGCTATATCACTTATACCCCAAGTGTTTGAAGCTAAATCATTTGTTTCGCATGGATTTGAAGCTAAACCTTCTACATCCCATGGATTTAATGCTAAATCATGTGTTTGCCATGGATTTGAAGCTAAACCTTCTACATCGCATTGATTTGCAGCTGAATCATCTGTTTCGCATGCATTTGAAGCTAAATCATGTGTTTCGCATGGATTTGTAACTAACTCGTTTGTTTCGCATGGGTTTTGATGCTAAGCCTCCTAGAACGCACTGATTTGAAGCTAAATAATGTCTTACGCGTGGGTTTGAAGCTAAATCGTTTTTTCCGCCTGCATTTGAAGCTCTTTCATTTATACCACAAGTATTTGAAGCTAAATCATTCGTTTGGCATGGATTTGAAGCTAAGCCTTCTACTTCGCTTTGATTTGAAGCCGAATCATGTGTTTCGCATGGATTTGAAGCTAACTCGTTTGTTCCTCCTGCTTTTGAAGCTAAATCATATGTGTCGTATGTATTTGAAGCTGAACCTTCTACATCGCATTGATTTGATGTTAAATCTAGTGTATCGCATGGCTTTGAAGCTAAACATTCTACATCGCATTGATTTGCAGCTAAATCATGTGTTTCGCATGGATTTGAAGCTAACTCGTTCGTTTCGCCTGCAGTTGTATCTACATCACTTATATCGCAAGTATTTGAAGCTGAATCATGTGTATCGCGTGGATTTTGAAGCTAACTCGTTTGATTAGTCTGCATTTGAAGCTATATCACTTATATCGCAAGTATCTGATGCTAAATCATTTGTTTCGCATGGATTTGAAGCTAAACCTTCTACATGGCATTGATTTGAAGCTATACCTTCTACTTCGCATGGATTTGAAGCTAAACCTTCTACTTCGTATTGATTTGCAGCTAAATCATTTGTTTCGCATGGAATTGAAGCTACCTCTTTTGTTCCTCCTGCTTTTGAAGCTAAATCATATGTGTCGTATGTATTTGAAGCTGAACCTTCTACATCGCATTGATTTGATGCTAAATCTAGTGTTTCGCATGGATTTGAAGCTAAGCCATCTACTTTGCATTGATTTGCAGCTAAATCATGTGTTTCGCATGGATTTGAAGCTAACCCGTTCGTTTCGCCTGCAGTTGTATCTACATCACTTATATCGCAAGTATTTGAAGCTGAATCATGTGTATCGCGTGGATTTTGAAGCTAACTCGTTTGATTAGTCTGCATTTGAAGCTATATCACTTATACCCCAAGTGTTTGAAGCTAAATCATTTGTTTCGCATGGTTTTGAAGCTAATCCTTATACATCGCATTGATTTGAAGCTAAATCATGTGTTTCGCATGGATTTGAAGCTAACTCGTTTGTTTCGCATGCAGCTGTAGCTAAATAAAGTATATCACAAGTATTTGTAGCTAAACCATTTGTTTCGCATGGATTTGAAGCTAAACCTTCTACTTCGCATTGATTTGAAGCTAAATCATTTGTTTCGCATGGAATTGAAGCTACCTCGTTTGTTCCTCCAGCTTTTGATTCTATATCATTTATTTCGGAAGTATTTGAAGCTGAATCATGTGTATCGCGTGGATTTTGAAGCTAACTCGTTTGATTATTCTGCATTTGAAGCTATGTCACTTATACCCCAAGTGTTTGAAGCTAAATCATTTGTTTCGCATGGTTTTGAAGCTAATCCTTATACATCGCATTGATTTGAAGCTAAATCATGTGTTTCGCATGGATTTGAAGCTAACTCGTTTGTTTCGCATGCAGCTGTAGCTAAATAAAGTATATCACAAGTATTTGTAGCTAAACCATTTGTTTCGCATGGATTTGAAGCTAAACCTTCTACTTCGCATTGATTTGAAGCTAAATCATTTGTTTCGCATGGAATTGAAGCTACCTCGTTTGTTCCTCCAGCTTTTGATTCTATATCATTTATTTCGGAAGTATTTGAAGCTAAATCATATGTGTCGTATGTATTTGAAGCTGAACCTTCTACATCGCATTGATTTGAAGCTAAATCTAGTGTATCGCATGGATTTGAGGCTAAACCTTCTACATCGCATTAATTTGCAGCTAAATCATGTGTTTCGCATGGATTTGAAGCTAACTCGTTCGTTTCGCCTGCAGTTGAACCTACATCACTTATATCGCAAGTATTTGAAGCTGAATCATGTGTATCGCGTGGATTTTGAAGCTAACTCGTTTGATTAGTCTGCATTTGAAGCTATATCACTTATACCCCAAGTGTTTGAAGCTAAATCATTTGTTTCGCATGGATTTGAAGCTAAACCTTCTACATCCCATGGATTTAATGCTAAATCATGTGTTTGCCATGGATTTGAAGCTAAACCTTCTACATCGCATTGATTTGCAGCTGAGTCATCTGTTTCGCATGCATTTGAAGCTAAATCATGTGTTTCGCATGGATTTGTAACTAACTCATTTGTTTCGCATGGGTTTTGATGCTAAGCCTCCTAGAACGCACTGATTTGAAGCTAAATAATGTCTTTCGCGTGGATTTGAAGCTAAATCGTTTTTTCCGCCTGCATTTGAAGCTCTTTCATTTATACCACAAGTATTTGAAGCTAAATCATTCGTTTGGCATGGATTTGAAGCTTAGCCTTCTACTTCGCTTTGATTTGAAGCCGAATCATGTGTTTCGCATGGATTTGAAGCTAACTCGTTTGTTCCTCCTGCTTTTGAAGCTAAATCATATGTGTCGTATGTATTTGAAGCTGAACCTTCTACATCGCATTGATTTGATGTTAAATCTAGTGTATCGCATGGCTTTGAAGCTAAACATTCTACATCGCATTGATTTGCAGCTAAATCATGTGTTTCGCATGGATTTGAAGCTAACTCGTTGGTTTCGCCTGCAGTTGAATCTAAATCACTTATATCGCAAGTATTTGAAGCTGAATCATGTGTATCGCGTGGATTTTGAAGCTAACTCGTTTGATTATTCTGCATTTGAAGCTATGTCACTTATACCCCAAGTGTTTGAAGCTAAGTCATTTGTTTCGCATGGATTTGAAGCTAAACTTTCTACATCGCATTGATTTGCAGCTAAATCATGTGTTTCGCATGGATTTGAAGCTAACTCGTTCGTTTCGCCTGCAGTTGTATCTACATCACTTATATCGCAAGTATTTGAAGCTGAATCATGTGTATCGCGTGGATTTTGAAGCTAACTCGTTTGATTAGTCTGCATTTGAAGCTATATCACTTATACCCCAAGTGTTTGAAGCTAAACCATTTGTTTCGCATGGATTTGAAGCTAAACCTTATACATCGCATTGATTTGAAGCTAACTCATGTGTTTCGCATGGAATTGAAGCTACCTCGTTTGTTCCTCCAGCTTTTGAAGCTATATCATTTATATCGAAAGTATTTGAAGCTAAATCATATGTGTCGTATGTTTTTGAAGCAGAACCTTCTACATCGCATTGATTTGAAGCTAAATCTAGTGTATCGCATGGATTTGAAGCTAACTCGTTTGTTTCGCATGGGTTTTGATGCTAAGCCTCCTAGAAGGCACTGATTTGAAACTAAATCATGTCTTTCGCATGGATTTGAAGCTAACTCGTTTTTTCCGTCTGCATTTGAAGCTATATCATGTATATCACAAGTATTTGAAGCTAAATCATTTGATTCGCATGGATTTGAAGCTAAACCTTCTACATCGCATTGGTTTAAAGCTAGATCATGTGTTTCGCATGGATTTGAAGCTAACTCGTTCGTTTCTCCTGCAGTTGAATCTACATCACTTATATCGCAAGTATTTGAAGCTGAATCATGTGTATCGCGTGGATTTTGAAGCTAACTCGTTTGATTAGTCTGCATTTGAAGCTATATCACTTATACCCCAAGTGTTTGAAGCTAAATCATTTGTTTCGCATGGTTTTGAAGCTGAACCTTCTACATCGCATTGATTTGAAGCTAAATCATGTGTTTCGCATGGATTTGAAGCTAACTCGTTTTTTCCGTCTGCATTTGAAGCTATATCATGTATATCACAAGTATTTGAAGCTAAATCATTTGATTCGCATGGATTTGAAGCTAATCCTTAGACATCGCATTGATTTGAAGCTAAATCGAGTGTTTCGAATGGATTTGAAGCTAACTCCGTTTATTTCGCATGCAGTTGTATCTAAATAATGTATATCACAAGTATTTGTAGCTAATCCATTTGTTTCGCATGGATTTGAAGCTAAACCTTCTACTTCGTATTGATTTGCAGCTAAATCATTTGATTCGCATGGTATTGAAGCTACCTCGTTTGTTCCTCCTGCTTTTGAAGCTATATCACTTATATCGCAAGTCTTTGAAGCTAAATCATTTGATTCGCATGGATTTGAAGCTAAACCTTCTACATCGCATTCATTTGAAGCTAAATCATGTGTTTCGCATGGATTTGAAGCTAACTCGTTTGTTTTGCATGCAGTTGAAGCTAAATCATGTCTTTCACAAGTTTTTGAAGATGAACCATTTGAATCGCATGGATTTGAACCTGAGCTTTCTACATCGCACTGATTTGCAGCTAAATAATATGTTTCGCATGGATTTGAAGCTAAACCTTCTACACCGCATTGAGTTGCAGCAAAATCATGTGTTTCGCATGGATTTGAAGCTAACTCGTTCGTTTCGCCTGCAGTTGAATCTATATCACTTATATCGCAACTATCTGATGCTAAATAATTTTTTCGGTTGGATTTGATGCTGTACCTTCTACATAGCTTTGATTTGAAGCTTAATCATGTGTATCGCATGGATTTGAAGCTAACTCGTTCGTTTTGCATCCAGTTGTAGCTAAATAATGTATATCACAAGTATTTATAGCTAAACCATTTGTTTCGCATGGATTTGAAGCTAAGCCATCTACTTCGCGTTGATTTGAAGCTAAATCATTTATTTCGCATTGGAATTGAAGCTACCTCGTTTGTTCCTCCAGCTTTTGAAGCTATATCATTTATATCGCGTGGATTTGAAGCTAAGCCTTCTACATCGCATAGATTTGAAGCTAAATCTTGTGTATCGCATGGATTTGAAGCTAACTCGTTCGTTGCGCATGCAGTTAAATCTATATAACGTGTATCACAAGTATTTGAAGCTAAACCATTTGTTTCGCATGGTTTTGAAGCTAAGCCTTCTACTTGGCATTAATTGGAAGTTAAATCACGTGTTTTGCATGGATTTGAAGCTAAACCTTCTACATCGCATTGATTTGAAGCTAAATCATGTGTTTCGCATTGATTTGAAGCTAACTCGTTTGTTTCGCATGCTGTTGAAGCTAAATCATGTCTTTCACAAGTATTTGAAGATGAACCATTTTAATCGCATTGATTTGAACACGAGCCTTCTACTCCGCACTGTTTGGCAGCTAAATAATGTCTTTCGCATGGATTTGAAGCTAAACCTTCTACATCCCATGGATTTGAAGCTAAATCATGTGTTTGGCATGGATTTGAAGCTAAGCCTACTACTTCGCGTTGATTTGAAGCTAAATCATTTGTTTCGCATGGAATTGAAGCTACCACGTTTGTTCCTTCTGCTTTTGAAGCTATATCACTTATATCGCAAGTATTTGAAGCTAAACCATATGTGTCGCATGGATTTGAAGCTGAACCTTCTACTTCGTATTGATTTGAAGCTTAATCGTGTGTTTCGCATGGAATTGAAGGTACCTCGTTTGTTCCTTCTGCTTTTGAAGCTATATCACTTATATCGCAAGTATTTGAAGCTAAACCATTTGTTTCGCATGGATTTGAAGCTAAGCCTTCTACTTCGCATTAATTGGAAGTTAAATCACGTGTTTTGCATGGATTTGAAGCCAAACCTTCTACATCGCATTGATTTGCAGCTGAATCATGTGTTTCGCATGGATTTGAAGCTAAACCATCCACATCGCATTGATTTGAAGCTAAATCACGTGTGTCGCATGGATTTGAAGCTAACTCGTTTGTTTCGCATGCAGTTGTAGCTAAATAATGTATATCACAAGTATTTGTAGCTAAATCATTTGTTTCGCATGGATTTGAAGCTAACTCGTTTGTTTCGCATGCAGTTGAAGCTAAATCATGTCTTTCACAAGTATTTGAAGATGAAACCATTTGAATCGCATGGATTTGAACCTGAGCCTTCTACATCGCACTGATTTGCAGCTAAATAATATGTTTCGCATGGATTTGAAGCTAACTCGTTTTTTCCGTCTGCATTTGAAGCTATATCATGTATATCACAAGTATTTGAAGCTAAATCATTTGATTCGCATGGATTTGAAGCTAAACCTTCTACATCGCATTGGTTTGAAGCTAAATCATGAGTTTCACATGGATTTGAAGCTAACTCGTTCGTTTCGCCTGCAGTTGAATCTACATTACTTATATCGCAAGTATTTGATGCTGAATCATGTGTATCGCGTGGATTTTGAAGCTAACTCGTTTGATTAGTCTGCATTTGAAGCTATATCACTTAAACCCCAAGTGTTTGAAGCTAAATCATTTGTTTCGCATGGATTTCAAGCTATACCTTATACATCGCATTGATTTGCAGCTAAATCATGTGTTTCGCATGGAATTGAAGCTACCTCGTTTGTTCCTCCAGCTTTTGAAGCTATATCATTTATATCGAAAGTATTTGAAGCTAAATCATATGTGTCGTATGTATTTGAAGCTGAACCTTCTACATCGCATTGATTTGAAGCTAAATCTAGTGTATCGCATGGATTTGAAGCTAACTCGTTTGTTTCGCATGGGTTTTGATGCTAAGCCTCCTAGAAGGCACTGATTTGAAGCTAAATCATGTCTTTCGCATGGATTTGAAGCTAACTCGCTTTTTCCGTCTGCATTTGAAGCTATATCATGTATATCACAAGTATTTGAAGCTAAATCATTTGATTCGCATGGATTTGAAGCTAAGCCTTCTACTTCGAATTGATTTGAAGCTTATCATGTGTATCGCATTGATTTGAAGCTAATTCGTTTGTTTCACATGCAGTTGAAGCTAAATCATGTTTATCAGAAATATTTGAGGCTAAACCATTTCTTTCGCGTGGATTTGAACCTAAACTTCACCTTCGCATTGATTTGAAGCTAAGTCATGTGTTTCGCATGGATTTGAAGCTAACTCGTTTGTTTCGCATTCATTTGAAGCTATATCACTTATATCGCTTGAATCTGATGCTAAATCATTTGTGTCGCATGGATTTGAATCTAAACCTTCTACATCGCATTGATTTGAAGCTAAACCTTCTACATCTTATTGATTTGAAGCTAAATCATGTGTTTCGCATGGAGTTGAAGCTAACTCGTTTGTTTCGTCAAAATTTGAAGCTATATAACTTATATCGCAAGTATCTGAACCAAAATCATTGGTTTCGCGTGGATTTGAACCTAAACTTCTACTTCGCATTGATTTGAAGCTAAGTCATGTGTTTCGCATGGATTTGAAGCTAACTCGTTTGTTTCGCTTTCATTTGAAGCTATATCACTTATATCGCTTGAATCTGATGCTAAATCATTTGTGTCGCATGGATTTGAATCTAAACCTTCTACATAGCATTTATTTGAATATTAATCGTGTGTTTTGAATGGATTTGAGGCTAACTCGTTTGTTTCCCCAGCATTTGAAGCTATATCACTTATATCGCAAGTATCTGATGCTAAATCATTTGTTTCGCATGGATTTGAAGCTAAACATTCTACATGGCATTGATTTGAAGCTATACCTTCTACATCGTATTGGTTTGCAGCTAAATCATGTGTTTCGCATAGATTTGAAGCTAACTCGTTCGTTGCGCATGCAGTTAAATCTAAATAACGTAGATCACAACTATTTGTATCTTAACCATTTGTTTCGCATGGATTTGAAGCTAAACCTTCTATATAGCATTAATTTGAAGCTAAACCTTCTACATCTTATTTATTTGAACCTAAATCATTTGAATCGCATGGATTTGAAGCTAATCATTCTACCTCGCATTGATTTGAAGCTAAATCATCGGTACCGCATGGATTTTCATGCTAACTCGTTTGATTCGTCTGCATTTGAAGCTATATCGTTATATCCCAAGTGTTTGAAGCTAAATCATTTGTTTCACTCGGATTTGAGGCTAAACCTTCTACATCGCATTGATTTGACGCTAAATCATGTGTTTCCCACGGATTTGAAGCTAACTCATTTGCCCCTCCTGCATTCGAAACAATATCACTTATATCGTAAGTATTTTTATGTAAACCATTTGTTTCGCGCGGATTTGATGCTAAACCTTCTACATCGCATTGGTTTGAAGCTAAACCATGTGTTTTGCATGTATTTGAAGATAGCTCGTTTGTTTCGCATGCAGTTGAAGCTAAATCATGTATATCACAAGCAGTTGAAGCTAAACTATTTGTTTCGCATGGATTTGAAGCTAAACCTTCTACATCGCATTGATTTGTAGCTAAATCATGGGTTTCCCTTGGATATGAAGCTAAATCATGTGTTTCGCGCGGATGTTAAGCTAACTCGTTTGTTTCGCATGCATTTGAAGCTGTATCCCACATATTCGCAAGTATTTGAAACTAAATCTTTCGTTTCGCATGGATTTGAAGCTAAGCCTTCTACTTCGCATTGATTTGAAGCTAAATCATGTGTTTCGCATGGATTTTAAGCTAACTCGTTTGATCCGCATGCAGTTGAAGCTAAATCATGTTTATCACAAATATTTGAGGCTAAACCATTTGTTTCGCGTGGATTTGAAGATAAGCCTTCTACTTCGCATTGATTTGAGGCTAAACCTTCTACATCTTATGGATTTGAAGCTAAATCATGTGTTTCGCATGGAGTTGAAGCTAACTCGTTTGTTTCGTCAATATTTGAAGCTATATCACTTATATCGCAAGCATCTGATGCAAAATCATTTGTTTCCCATGGATTTGAAGCTAAACCATCTACATCGCAGCGATTTGAAGCTAAATCATGTGTTTCCCTTGGATATGAAGCTAAATCATGTGTTTCGCGCGGATGTGAAGCTAACTCGTTTGTTTCGCATGCAGTTGAATCTAAATCATGTTTATCACAAATTTTTGAGGCTATACCATTTGTTTCGCGTGGATTTGAAGGTAAGCCTTCTACTTCGCATTGATTTGAAGCTAAATCATGTGTACCGCATGTTTTTTGCAGCAAACTCGTTTGATTCGTCTGCATTTGAATCTATATCACTTATATCGCAAGTATCTGATGCTAAATCATTTGTTTCGCATGGATTTGAAGCTAAACCTTCTACATGGCATTGATTTGAAGCTATACCTTCTACTTCGCATGGATTTGAAGCTAAACCTTCTACTTCGTATTGATTTGCAGCTAAATCATTTGTTTCGCATGGAATTGAAGCTACCTCTTTTGTTCCTCCTGCTTTTGAAGCTAAATCATATGTGTCGTATGTATTTGAAGCTGAACCTTCTACATCGCATTGATTTGATGCTAAATCTAGTGTTTCGCATGGATTTGAAGCTAAGCCATCTACTTTGCATTGATTTGCAGCTAAATCATGTGTTTCGCATGGATTTGAAGCTAACCCGTTCGTTTCGCCTGCAGTTGTATCTACATCACTTATATCGCAAGTATTTGAAGCTGAATCATGTGTATCGCGTGGATTTTGAAGCTAACTCGTTTGATTAGTCTGCATTTGAAGCTATATCACTTATACCCCAAGTGTTTGAAGCTAAATCATTTGTTTCGCATGGTTTTGAAGCTAATCCTTATACATCGCATTGATTTGAAGCTAAATCATGTGTTTCGCATGGATTTGAAGCTAACTCGTTTGTTTCGCATGCAGCTGTAGCTAAATAAAGTATATCACAAGTATTTGTAGCTAAACCATTTGTTTCGCATGGATTTGAAGCTAAACCTTCTACTTCGCATTGATTTGAAGCTAAATCATTTGTTTCGCATGGAATTGAAGCTACCTCGTTTGTTCCTCCAGCTTTTGATTCTATATCATTTATTTCGGAAGTATTTGAAGCTAAATCATATGTGTCGTATGTATTTGAAGCTGAACCTTCTACATCGCATTGATTTGAAGCTAAATCTAGTGTATCGCATGGATTTGAGGCTAAACCTTCTACATGGCATTAATTTGCAGCTAAATCATGTGTTTCGCATGGATTTGAAGCTAACTCGTTCGTTTCGCCTGCAGTTGAACCTACATCACTTATATCGCAAGTATTTGAAGCTGAATCATGTGTATCGCGTGGATTTTGAAGCTAACTCGTTTGATTAGTCTGCATTTGAAGCTATATCACTTATACCCCAAGTGTTTGAAGCTAAATCATTTGTTTCGCATGGATTTGAAGCTAAACCTTCTACATCCCATGGATTTAATGCTAAATCATGTGTTTGCCATGGATTTGAAGCTAAACCTTCTACATCGCATTGATTTGCAGCTGAATCATCTGTTTCGCATGCATTTGAAGCTAAATCATGTGTTTCGCATGGATTTGTAACTAACTCGTTTGTTTCGCATGGGTTTTGATGCTAAGCCTCCTAGAACGCACTGATTTGAAGCTAAATAATGTCTTTCGCGTGGATTTGAAGCTAAATCGTTTTTTCCGCCTGCATTTGAAGCTCTTTCATTTATACCACAAGTATTTGAAGCTAAATCATTCGTTTGGCATGGATTTGAAGCTTAGCCTTCTACTTCGCTTTGATTTGAAGCCGAATCATGTGTTTCGCATGGATTTGAAGCTAACTCGTTTGTTCCTCCTGCTTTTGAAGCTAAATCATATGTGTCGTATGTATTTGAAGCTGAACCTTCTACATCGCATTGATTTGATGTTAAATCTAGTGTATCGCATGGCTTTGAAGCTAAACATTCTACATCGCATTGATTTGCAGCTAAATCATGTGTTTCGCATGGATTTGAAGCTAACTCGTTGGTTTCGCCTGCAGTTGAATCTAAATCACTTATATCGCAAGTATTTGAAGCTGAATCATGTGTATCGCGTGGATTTTGAAGCTAACTCGTTTGATTATTCTGCATTTGAAGCTATGTCACTTATACCCCAAGTGTTTGAAGCTAAGTCATTTGTTTCGCATGGATTTGAAGCTAAACTTTCTACATCGCATTGATTTGCAGCTAAATCATGTGTTTCGCATGGATTTGAAGCTAACTCGTTCGTTTCGCCTGCAGTTGTATCTACATCACTTATATCGCAAGTATTTGAAGCTGAATCATGTGTATCGCGTGGATTTTGAAGCTAACTCGTTTGATTAGTCTGCATTTGAAGCTATATCACTTATACCCCAAGTGTTTGAAGCTAAACCATTTGTTTCGCATGGATTTGAAGCTAAACCTTATACATCGCATTGATTTGAAGCTAACTCATGTGTTTCGCATGGAATTGAAGCTACCTCGTTTGTTCCTCCAGCTTTTGAAGCTATATCATTTATATCGAAAGTATTTGAAGCTAAATCATATGTGTCGTATGTTTTTGAAGCAGAACCTTCTACATCGCATTGATTTGAAGCTAAATCTAGTGTATCGCATGGATTTGAAGCTAACTCGTTTGTTTCGCATGGGTTTTGATGCTAAGCCTCCTAGAAGGCACTGATTTGAAACTAAATCATGTCTTTCGCATGGATTTGAAGCTAACTCGTTTTTTCCGTCTGCATTTGAAGCTATATCATGTATATCACAAGTATTTGAAGCTAAATCATTTGATTCGCATGGATTTGAAGCTAAACCTTCTACATCGCATTGGTTTAAAGCTAGATCATGTGTTTCGCATGGATTTGAAGCTAACTCGTTTTTTCCGTCTGCATTTGAAGCTATATCATGTATATCACAAGTATTTGAAGCTAAATCATTTGATTCGCATGGATTTGAAGCTAATCCTTAGACATCGCATTGATTTGAAGCTAAATCGAGTGTTTCGAATGGATTTGAAGCTAACTCCGTTTATTTCGCATGCAGTTGTATCTAAATAATGTATATCACAAGTATTTGTAGCTAATCCATTTGTTTCGCATGGATTTGAAGCTAAACCTTCTACTTCGTATTGATTTGCAGCTAAATCATTTGATTCGCATGGTATTGAAGCTACCTCGTTTGTTCCTCCTGCTTTTGAAGCTATATCACTTATATCGCAAGTCTTTGAAGCTAAATCATTTGATTCGCATGGATTTGAAGCTAAACCTTCTACATCGCATTCATTTGAAGCTAAATCATGTGTTTCGCATGGATTTGAAGCTAACTCGTTTGTTTTGCATGCAGTTGAAGCTAAATCATGTCTTTCACAAGTTTTTGAAGATGAACCATTTGAATCGCATGGATTTGAACCTGAGCTTTCTACATCGCACTGATTTGCAGCTAAATAATATGTTTCGCATGGATTTGAAGCTAAACCTTCTACACCGCATTGAGTTGCAGCAAAATCATGTGTTTCGCATGGATTTGAAGCTAACTCGTTCGTTTCGCCTGCAGTTGAATCTATATCACTTATATCGCAACTATCTGAAGCTAAATAATTTTTTCGGTTGGATTTGATGCTGTACCTTCTACATAGCTTTGATTTGAAGCTTAATCATGTGTATCGCATGGATTTGAAGCTAACTCGTTCGTTTTGCATCCAGTTGTAGCTAAATAATGTATATCACAAGTATTTATAGCTAAACCATTTGTTTCGCATGGATTTGAAGCTAAGCCATCTACTTCGCGTTGATTTGAAGCTAAATCATTTATTTCGCATGGAATTGAAGCTACCTCGTTTGTTCCTCCAGCTTTTGAAGCTATATCATTTATATCGCGTGGATTTGAAGCTAAACCTTCTACATCGCATAGCTTTGAAGCTAAATCTTGTGTATCGCATGGATTTGAAGCTAACTCGTTCGTTGCGCATGCAGATAAATCTATATAACGTGTATCACAAGTATTTGAAGCTAAACCATTTGTTTCGCATGGTTTTGAAGCTAAGCCTTCTACTTGGCATTAATTGGAAGTTAAATCACGTGTTTTGCATGGATTTGAAGCTAAACCTTCTACATCGCATTGATTTGAAGCTAAATCATGTGTTTCGCATTGATTTGAAGCTAACTCGTTTGTTTCGCATGCTGTTGAAGCTAAATCATGTCTTTCACAAGTATTTGAAGATGAACCATTTTAATCGCATTGATTTGAACACGAGCCTTCTACTCCGCACTGTTTGGCAGCTAAATAATGTCTTTCGCATGGATTTGAAGCTAAACCTTCTACATCCCATGGATTTGAAGCTAAATCATGTGTTTGGCATGGATTTGAAGCTAAGCCTACTACTTCGCGTTGATTTGAAGCTAAATCATTTGTTTCGCATGGAATTGAAGCTACCACGTTTGTTCCTTCTGCTTTTGAAGCTATATCACTTATATCGCAAGTATTTGAAGCTAAACCATATGTGTCGCATGGATTTGAAGATGAACCTTCTACTTCGTATTGATTTGAAGCTTAATCGTGTGTTTCGCATGGAATTGAAGGTACCTCGTTTGTTCCTTCTGCTTTTGAAGCTATATCACTTATATCGCAAGTATTTGAAGCTAAACCATTTGTTTCGCATGGATTTGAAGCTAAGCCTTCTACTTCGCATTAATTGGAAGTTAAATCACGTGTTTTGCATGGATTTGAAGCCAAACCTTCTACATCGCATTGATTTGCAGCTGAATCATGTGTTTCGCATGGATTTGAAGCTAAACCATCCACATCGCATTGATTTGAAGCTAAATCACGTGTTTCGCATGGATTTGAAGCTAACTCGTTTGTTTCGCATGCAGTTGTAGCTAAATAATGTATATCACAAGTATTTGTAGCTAAATCATTTGTTTCGCATGGATTTGAAGCTAGCACGCTTGATTAGTCTGCATTTGAAGCTATGTCACTTATACCTCAAGTGTTTGAAGCTAAAACATATGTTTCGCATGGATTTGAAGCTAAACCTTCTACTTCGTATTGATTTGATTATAAATCGTGTGTTTCGCATGGAATTGAAGGTACCTCCTTTGTTCCTTCTGCTTTTGAAGCTATATCACTTATATCGCAAGTATTTGAAGCTAAACCATTTTTTTCGCATGTATTTGAAGCTAAACCTTCTACATCGCATTGATTTGCAGCTGAATCATGTGTTTCACATGGATTTGAAGCTAACTCGTTTAATTAGTCTGCATTTGAAGCTATATCACTTATACCCAAAGTGTTTTAAGCTAAATCATTTGTTTCGCATGGATTTGAAGCTAAACCTTCTACTTCGTATTGATTTTATGCTAAATCGTGTGTTTCGCATGGAATTGAAGGTACCTCGTTTGTTCCTTCTGCTTTTGAAGCTATATCACTTATATCGCAAGTATTTGAAGCTAAACCATTTGTTTCGCATGTATTTGAAGCTAAACCTTCTACATCGCATTGATTTGAAGTTAAATCTTGTGTATCGCATGGATTTGAAGCTAACTCGTTCGTTGCACATGCAGCTAAATCTATATAACGTATATCACAAGTATTTGAAGCTAAACCATATGTTTCGCATGGTTTTGAAGCTAAGCCTTCTACTTGGCATTAATTGGAAGTTAAATCACGTGTTTTGCATGGATTTGAAGCCAAACCTTCTACATCGCATTGATTTGCAGCTGAATCATGTGTTTTGCATGGATTTGAAGCTAAACCATCCACATCGCATTGATTTGAAGCTAAATCATGTGTTTCGCATGGATTTGAAGCTAACTCGTTTGTTTCGCATGCAGTTGTAGCTAAATAATGTATATCACAAGTATTTGTAGCTAAACCATTTGTTTCGCATGGATTTGACGCTAAGCCATCTACTTCGCATTGATTTGAAGCTAAATCATTTGTTTCGCATGGAATTGAAGCTACCTCGTTTGTTCCTCCTGCTTTTGAAGCTATATCACTTATATCGCAAGTATTTGAAGCTAAATCATATGTGTCGCATGGATTTGAAGCTGAACCTTCTACATCGCATTGACTTGAAGCTAAATCTAGTGTATCGCATGGATTTGAAGCTAACTCGTTTGTTTCGCATGGGTTTTGATGCTAAGCCTCTTAGAAGGCACTGATTTGAAGCTAAATCATGTCTTTCGGATGGATTTGAAGCTAACTCGTTTTTTCCGTCTGCATTTGAAGCTATATCATGTATATCACAAGTATTTGAAGCTAAATTATTTGATTCGCATGGATTTGAAGCTAAACCTTCTACATCGCATTGATTTGAAGCTAAATCATGTGTTTCGCATGGATTTGAAGCTAACTCGTTCGTTTCCCATGCAGTTGTAGCTAAATAATGTATATCACAAGTATTTGTAGCTAAACCATTTGTTTCGCATGGATTTGAAGCAAAACCTTCTACTTCGTATTGATTTGAAGCTAAATCATTTGTTTCGCATGGATTTGAAGCTAGCACGCTTGATTAGTCTGCATTTGAAGCTATATCACTTATACCTCAAGTGTTTGAAGCTAAAACATATGTTTCGCATGGATTTGAAGCTAAACCTTCTACTTCGTATTGATTTGAATATAAATCGTGTGTTTCGCATGGAATTGAAGGTACCTCCTTTGTTCCTTCTGCTTTTGAAGCTATATCACTTATATCGCAAGTATTTGTAGCTAAACCATTTGTTTCGCATGTATTTGAAGCTAAACCTTCTACATCGCATTGATTTGAAGCTAAATCTTGTGTATCGCATGGATTTGAAGCTAAACCTTCTACATCGCATTGATTTGCACCAAAATCATGTGTTTCGCATGGATTTGAAACTAACTCGTTCGTTTCGCCTGCAGTTGTAACTAAATAATGTATATCACAAGTATTTGTAGCTAAACCATTTGTTTCGCATGGATTTGAAGCTAAACCTTCTACTTGGCATTAATTGGAAGTTAAATCACGTGTTTTGCATGGATTTGAAGCTAAACCTTCTACATCGCATTCATTTGAAGCTAAATCATGTGTTTCGCATTGATTTGAAGCTAACTCGTTTGTTTCGCATGCTGTTGAAGCTAAATCATGTCTTTCATAAGTATTTGAAGATGAACCATTTGAATCGCATTGATTTGAACACGAGCCTTCTTCTCCGCACTGTTTGGCAGCTAAATAATGTCTTTCGCATGGATTTGAAGCTAAACCTTCTACATCCCATGGATTTGAAGCTAAATCATGTGTTTGGCATGGATTTGAAGCTAAGACTACTACTTCGCATTGATTTGAAACTGAATCATTTGTTTCGCATGGAATTGAAGCTATCTCGTTTGTTCCTCCAGCTTTTGAAGCTATATCACTTATATCGCAAGTACCTGATGCTAAATTATTTGTTTCGCATTGATTTGAAGCTAAGTCATCTACTTTGCATTGATTGGAAGCTAAATCACGTGTTTTGCATGGATTTGAAGCTGAAACATTTGATTCGCATGGATTTGAAGCTAAACCATCCACATCGCATTGATTTGAAGCTAAATCATGTGTTTCGCATGGAATTGAAGCTATCTCGTTTGTTCCTCCAGCTTTTGAAGCTATATCACTTATATCGCAAGTACCTGATGCTAAATTATTTGTTTCGCATTGATTTGAAGCTAAGTCATCTACTTTGCATTGATTGGAAGCTAAATCACGTGTTTTGCATGGATTTGAAGCTGAAACATTTGATTCGCATGGATTTGAAGCTAAACCATCCACATCGCATTGATTTGAAGCTAAATCATGTGTTTCGCATGGATTTGAAGCTAACTCGTTTGTTTCGCATGCAGTTGTAGCTAAATAATGTATATCACAAGTATTTGTAGCTAAACCATTTGTTTCGCATGGATTTGAAGCTAAGCCATCTACTTCGCATTGATTTGAAGCTAAATCATTTGTTTCGCATGGAATTGAAGCTACCTCGTTTGTTCCTTCTGCTTTTGAAGCTATATCACTTATATCGCATGGATTTGAAGCTGAACCTAATACATCGCATTGATTTGAAGCTAAATCCTGTGTATCGCATGGATTTGAAGCCAAACCTTCTACATCGCATTGATTTGCAGCTAGATCATATGTTTCGCATGGATTTGAAGCTAACTCGTTTAATTAGTCTGCATTTGAAGCTATATCACTTATACCCAAAGTGTTTTAAGCTAAATCATTTGTTTCGCATGGATTTGAAGCTAAACCTTCTACTTCGTATTGATTTTATGCTAAATCGTGTGTTTCGCATGGAATTGAATGTACCTCGTTTGTTCCTTCTGCTTTTGAAGCTATATCACCTATATCGCAAGTATTTGAAGCTAAACCATTTGTTTCGCATGTATTTGAAGCTAAACCTTCTACATCGCATTGATTTGAAGCTAAATCTTGTGTATCGCATGGATTTGAAGCAAAGACTACTACTTGGCATTGATTTGAAACTAAATCATTTGTTTCGCATGGAATTGAAGCTACCTCGTTTCTTCCTCCAGCTTTTGAAGCTATATCACTTATATCGCAAATATTTGAAGCTAAATCATATGTGTCGCATGGATTTGAAGCAGAAGCATCTATATCGCATTGATTTGAAGCTAAATCTTGTGTATCGCATGGCTTTGAAGCTAACTCGTTCGTTGCGCATGCAGCTAAATCTATATGACGTATATCACAAGTATTTGAAGCTAAACCATATGTTTCGCATGGTTTTGAAGCTAAGCCTTCTACTTGGCATTAATTGGAAGTTAAATCACGTGTTTTGCATGGATTTGAAGCTAAACGTTCTACATCGCATTCATTTGAAGTTAAATCATGTGTTTCGCATGGATTTGAAGCTAACTCGTTCGTTTCGCATGCAGTTGTAGCTAAATAATGTATATCACAAGTATTTGTAGCTAAACCATTTGTTTCGCATGGATTTGAAGCAAAACCTTCTACTTCGTATTGAGTTGAAGCTAAATCATTTGTTTCGCATGGATTTGAAGCTAGCACGCTTGATTAGTCTGCATTTGAAGCTATATCACTTATACTTCAAGTGTTTGAAGCTAAAACATATGTTTCGCATGGATTTGAAGCTAAACCTTCTACTTCGTATTGATTTGAATATAAATCGTGTGTTTCGCATGGAATTGAAGGTACCTCCTTTGTTCCTTCTGCTTTCGAAGCTATATCACTTATATCGCAAGTATTTGAAGCTAAACCATTTGTTTCGCATGTATTTGAAGCTAAACCTTCTACATCGCATTGATTTGCAGCTGAATCATGTGTTTCACATGGATTTGAAGCTAACTCGTTTAATTAGTCTGCATTTGAAGCTATATCACTTATACCCAAAGTGTTTTAAGCTAAATCATTTGTTTCGCATGGATTTGAAGCTAAACCTTCTACTTCGTATTGATTTTATGCTAAATCGTGTGTTTCGCATGGAATTGAAGGTACCTCGTTTGTTCCTTCTGCTTTTGAAGCTATATCACTTATATCGCAAGTATTTGAAGCTAAACCATTTGTTTCGCATGTATTTGTAGCTAAACCTTCTACATCGCATTGATTTGAAGCTAAATCTTGTGTATGGCATGGATTTGAAGCTAACTCGTTCGTTGCGCATGCAGCTAAATCTATATAACGTATATCACAAGTATTTGAAGCTAAACCATATGTTTCGCATGGTTTTGAAGCTAAGCCTTCTACTTGGCATTAATTGGAAGTTAAATCACGTGTTTTGCATGGATTTGAAGCTAAACCTTCTACATCGCAATTCATTTGAAGCTAAATCATGTGTTTCGCATTGATTTGAAGCTAACTCGTTTGTTTCGCATGCTGTTGAAGCTAAATCATGTCTTTCATAATTATTTGAAGATGAACCATTTGAATCGCATTGATTTGAACACGAGCCTTCTTCTCCGCACTGTTTGGCAGCTAAATAATGTCTTTCGCATGGATTTGAAGCTAAACCTTCTACATCCCATGGATTTGAAGCTAAATCATGTGTTTGGCATGGATTTGAAGCTAAGACTACTACTTCGCATTGATTTGAAACTAAATCATTTGTTTCGCATGGAATAGAAGCTACCTCGTTTGTTCCTCCAGCTTTTGAAGCTATATCACTTATATCGCAAATATTTGAAGCTAAATCATATGTGTCGCATGGATTTGAAGCAGAACCATCTATATCGCATTGATTTGAAGCTAAATCTTGTGTATCGCATGGATTTGAAGCTAACTCGTTCATTGCGCATGCAGCTAAATCTATATAACGTATATCACAAGTATTTGAAGCTAAACCATATGTTTCGCATGGTTTTGAAGCTAAGCCTTCTACTTGGCATTAATTGGAAGTTAAATCACGTGTTTTGCATCGATTTGAAGCTAAACCTTCTACATCGCATTCATTTGAAGCTAAATCATGTGATTGGCATGGATTTGAAGCTAACTCGTTTTTTCCGTCTGCATTTGAAGCTATATCATGTATATCACAAGTATTTGAAGCTAAATCATTTGATTCGCATGGATTTGAAGCTAATCCTTAGACATCGCATTGATTTGAAGCTAAATCGAGTGTTTCGAATGGATTTGAAGCTAACTCGTTCGTTTTGCATCCAGTTGTAGCTAAATAATGTATATCACAAGTATTTATAGCTAAACCATTTGTTTCGCATGGATTTGAAGCTAAACCTTCTACATCGCATTGATTTGAAACTAAACCTTCTACATTCTATTGATCTGAAGCTAAACCTTCTACCTCTTATTGGTTTGAAGCTAAACCTTCTACATCGCATTGATTTGAAGCTAAATCGAGTGTTTCGCATGGATTTGAAGCTAACTCGTTTGTTTCGCATGCAGTTGTAGCTAAATAATGTATATCACAAGTATTTGTAGCTATACCATTTGTTTCGCATGGATTTGAAGCTAAACCTTGTACATCGCATTGATTTGAAGCTAAACCTTCTACATTCTATTGATCTGAAGCTAAACCTTCTATCTCTTATTGATTTGAAGCTAAACCTTCTACTTCGTATTGATTTGCAGCTAAATCATTTGTTTCGCATGGAATTGAAGCTACCTCGTTTGTTCCTCCTACTTTTGAAGCTATATCACTTATATCGCGTGGATTTGAAGCTAAACCTTCTACATCGCATAGATTTGAAGCTAAATCTTGTGTATCGCATGGATTTGAAGCTAACTCGTTCGTTGCGCATGCAGTTAAATCTATATAACGTGTATCACAAGTATTTGAAGCTAAACCATTTGTTTCGCATGGTTTTGAAGCT